>NC_079310.1:5078790-5378790 GCF_023638135.1 Falco biarmicus | reverse complement strand
TCTAATCATATCTCTTTCCTCGGTAGTAAATAATTGACCAAGGATAGATTGCATTTCATCCCAAGTATAAAGGTTTGGTCCCAAAAATTGATTTAATCTTTCTGCCACTCCGAGTGGGTCTTCAATTAAGTTTCCCATCTCGGTTCTTTTAAAATCTCGTAGGTCAGCCGAGTTTAGGGGTACGGAAATATATCCGATCACAGGTTGAGGTCCCCCCATGGGTATTTCCCTTAGGATGTACGTCTGAGCTGCCCCTGTCTGACTTCTAGTTATGCGTCTAGGAAGAGGGGGAGACCCTTGTTCCGACTCTGGTGGGGGAGTGGGCGCTCGGGGGACCTCTGCGGGAGCAGGAGGAGGAATGTAAGGAGGGGGGGTTAGGAGGGTTTCGTCCAACTCTTCCTGCTTTTTCTTTTGTTTAGTTTTCATTTCATTCAGTGGGTAAAGTCTAGCTCCCGGTCTTTCTAGCCACACTTCCGCATATCGACTCTCCTCCGGGTTAAGGGGTTTTTTATTATTAACCCAGAGGTTTAATTGCTGTCTTACCCAATCTTCTTCTGACCCATAGACTGGCCAAAAGACATTTTTAGAAATCTTCTTCCCTCCCCATATCTTAGTACAATATTCTATCATCTTCTGCTTATCTTTCCCTAGGGTTCCAGGGAAATATCTCCAATTGTCTAAGATATATGCCAGAGGGGTATTCTTAGGTACAGTGGGTACCCTTCCCATGGGAGTCGAAGGCTTGCTGCCCTTCGCCCCCATCTTCTGGAATATCCACAAACATACACTCACTCGTTATATTCCAGGAAACCCAATCCCGCCCGAACGGCAAACCCGCGAACAAATTCGCAATATACTTACGCGTCCTGCGTCTTCGTCCGGACTCCCGTGCACAGAATTTTTATGGGATTTTACCGGTTTCTCCTTTGCTCATTATTCTAGAATTTAGGTTCGTCGGTAAGGTTGGAGTAAGCTGTTGGTCGCGGGGCCGCGAAATGTCGCGGGGCGCCTCCCCGGAGGACCAAAGCCCACCGTTCCTTATCCGTGTCACAGCACCAGAATTGTTATAAATTGAGACCACAATAGATCATAATCCAATTAAAATTTTTATTAATTATAGCAAGTAGAATATGAGCAAAACCAGCGCTGGACGACAGGGGAGTCTGCGCTCTGCCAACTGCCGTCCTGAGCAGTTCAAACAGTCCCTTTTTATACCTTTTTTTTTACTTTCGTGTTCATGAAGTAGTGGAGGTGTTGACCCTTCATTCATATGCACAAGCGGCATCCTGGACACCTGGCTGTTATCTTATCTTTTGTTGCCTAATCTTTACATTGGGCTTAACATAAATCTTAATAAACAATACCCTAGTCCATAGTTTCTTACATTATAATTATATGCAAATTAATAATTGATCATTGTAACTGGGAGTGTATGATCTTGTAATTTATGTGTATAAATGTAACAGTGAAATCTGCATAGGTGTGCTGGATTTGTGGAGATTCCACTGAGCACCCAACATTGCAATAAAGAAGTGCCTGCTTATTTACTTTGTGTAGATGGGGTTTTTGTTTCTCAGCTAACATGCAGAGAAGGTCTTGGGGGTACTGGTGGATGAAAAGCTGGACATAAGCCAGCAATGTGCACTTGCAGCCCAGAAAGCCAACTGTATCTTGGGCTGCATCAAAAGGAGCATGGCCAGCAGGTTGAGGGAAGTGATTCTGCCCCTCTGCTCTGGTGAGACCCCACCTGGAGAACTGCATCCAAAACTTGTAATGTAAATTAAGATCCTTGAGCCAAAAGTTACTTTCCTAGTGAGTGACCATTCCTCACTTTCACCCTGGTACACACAGCTCTGGAAAGTCATAAAAATATAATGCCTCTATCTATTAAATAAAAGAGTAGGAGCCCATTACAAGCCTGCTTCTGCTGACCAAATTTCAGGGGGTAAGAGAGAGTTAGAATCTATTTATAGAGGTATAAACCTGAAAGCAGCATGTGTTGGGAGGTAAAGCAGAGAGAAACAGCTCATTTCTTATCTACAAGAGCAAAGCCTTCCACATGTGCAAGAAACGCAAGATAAACTTCAAGTTTGACAAATAGATTGATCAATTGGTGTATTATAAAATAACTGAACTGAAAGAAGGATAAGATAGTAACATAATCCAAAATTAAGCAGAAAGAGGGAAAGCAAGTAAGGAAGCATTTAATGAAATCACAGTTGCCTGTTATTACACCAGTGAGGACAGAACCTCAGGCAAACAGCTAAAAGCAGGGCAGAATCACTTCCCTCAATCCGCTAGCCATGCTTCCTTTGATGCAGCCCAAGATACAGTTCTGTTTATACATTTTACTATCATAATGAAATAGGTTTCCTTTTCCAGTTAAAAATTATTTACCAAATCCATGATTGGGATCTTCTCTTTTCATAGACAAATTATGGAAAAGATCAAATGGGTTACTATTGAAAGGCATTCAACAACAATGCAATCATCAGGCAGTCAACAGGTTCACAAAGGGAAAGTCCTGTCTAAACAACCTGATCTCCTTCTATAATGTCACCCAGTGTCCTGGTTTCAGCTGGGATAGAGTTAATTTTCTTCTTAGTAGTTAGTACAGTGCTGTGTTATGGCTATGATGTGAGAACAATGTTGATAAGACACTGATGTTTTTAGTTGTTGCTGGGTAATGTTTATACTAAATCAAGGACTTTTCAGTTTGGGAGGGGACACAGCCAGGACAGGTGACCCAAACTAGCCAAAGGGATATTCCATACCATATGACATCATGCTGAGTATATAAACTAGGGGAAGAAGAAAGAAGGTGGGGGGACATCTGGTGTTATGGTGTTTGTCTTTCCAAGTAACCATTACATATGATGGAGCCCTGCTCTCTTGGGGATGGCTGAACACCTGCCTCCCCATGGGAAGTAGTGAATGAATTCCTTGCTTTGCTTTGCTTGTGTGTGCTGCTTTTGCTTTACCTATTAAATTGTTCTTATCTCAACCCATGAGTTTTGCATTCCTTTCCAATCCTCCTTCCCATCCCTGGGGGGGGGGGGGGGGGGGAGTGAACAAGTGGCTGCATGGTGCTTGCTTGCTGGCCGGGGTTAAACCACAACACCCACCTAGTGGGTGAAGGGAAGATGGTGGATGTAGTTTTTCTGGATTTTAGTAAGGCTTTTGATACTGTCCCTCACAGCATCCTTCTGGACAAGTTGTCCAACTGTGGTATGAGCGGGTTCATGGTGCTGGGTGAAGAACTGGCTGAAGAGCAGGGCTCAAAGGGTTGTAGTGAATGGGCCTACATCTGGCTGGCAACTGATCACCAGCAGTGTTCCTTAGGGCTCAATTCTAGGGCCGTTTTTGTTCGATATATTTCTCAACTATCTGGAGGCAGGAGTTGAACACACCATTAGCAAGTTTGCTGATGATACCAAACTGGGAGGTGCTGTCGACTCTCTTGAGGGACAAGAGGCCTTGCAGAGGGATCTAGATAGTATGGCGCATAGGGCAATGATTAATGGGATGAAATTTACCAAGTCTAAATGCCAGATTCTGCACCTGGGATGGAGTAACACCAGACACAAGTATAAACTGTGAGTGGCTGGAGAGCAGCCCTGCAGAAAGGGATCTGGGGATGCTGGTTGGCAGCAGGCTCAATAGGACTCAGCAGCATACCCTGGCAGCCAAGAGGGAAACCTGCATCCTGGGGTGCATCAAATATCCAGCCAGTCAAAAGAGGTGATGACCCTGCTGTATTTTGCATTGGTGTGGCCTTACCTTGAGTACTGTGTGCAGTTCTGGGCCCCACAATTTAAGAAGGATGTGACACAGGAGAAGAGTCAGAGATCACTCGTACAGATCTGATTAGTCATTTATTGAGTTCTAATCAGTAAATGTAGGTATGTAAAATATTTAATAAGTACAGATGGATTGGTGGTCAATACCCTGCTATTTACTACACAAAGTTAGTATGGGATACAAAGATTAGTGTGTAAGCTTACTATACATATCTTAAATGTTACACGCTTGCAAAAAATGTCACTAACCCATCGATGCCCAGTGTCAGGTAAGGGCTCTCTCAGCTTTAAGCGGTAACCTTGAGAGGCGGCCCTACTCAAGGGGAGATCACCAATGCCACACAGCCAACTGCTATGGAGGGAGAGCTCAACAGACCCTGATGGCTGCACATATTTATACTGTAAAGTGGTTGACTCGTGGTCAGGTTTTCTGCTGTTCTCATGCAGTTTTAGCCGCTTGTCAGCCCAGTCTCCAGCCAAACTGGTTTTGTGGTTTTGGTGCTGGGTTCTTGCTGATAGCTTCACACAACAGGATTAACTTTGGTTAGGCCTACTTGTTGAGCATCTGCCTGGACCAAAGTTCAGTTAGTTCAAACAGGAGGAGTGCTCCTGTCACACTCTCCACCCCATGACTGCAGTCAATTCACTGTACTTCACAGGATGGTGGTACAGTCTCCTTTTGCCTCTGTGCCGTAAATATAGGGCAGTAAAGACATTACCTTCTTGATAGGCTGGTAAATAAGTTAATATATCAGATTTGCTGATTCTTTGATATTAACATATTCACTCATAGATATTATATGTTGAGATAAGCATCATAATTTGATATATAAACAAAGGGTTAACAAAAACCCACAAAACTACAAAGAATAACAAGACTGCAATTAGGTGTAACATCAAATTCAAAGCTCCAGTTGTTGGTGACCATCTAAGGAGAGTTTCCCATCAACGATGTTCTCCATCTTTCTTTACTCTTTCTAGGAGGCAGTATATCTCCTCTGCATCATGATGGATGGTAATTGTTTTGAATTAATTTTAGCAATTGACTCTGGTCATCATGTTGCAACAGTTTTCTTATCAATGTGAGATTCATTCCAATGGGGGTAGGCAATAAATCTTCATACAATGTGTAGTTAGATTGTAACAAGTGGTGGGTTGTGACAGGAGCTGAATAGTTAGTTGCATCCCATAATTTTTGTAAAATTACAAACACAGATAATTGAGTGATCGTGTATATTTACAATGGTATTGCCTATAAATATAGAATCACATAGGTTTGTCATACAAGTGCATCCATTTCCAATGTATACAAGTACAGTTTCAGGGGTTTCATGGGGATGTATTTCAAAATGCCAAACATTTTGTTCACTATCAAGACAAATGTCTTTGTCCTTAATGGTATTACTTTCACAAATCCTTGTTGTTCCAGTACAACACATTTGTCAACAACAACAGGTTGCCATTTGTTCTCATTTTTTTGGGCCCATACTCTATGTTCTAACAGACAGAGGACAGTTTCATTGGTATTTAATCCCAGCACAATGATTTGTTATATGGTGGATACAAAAGCATTACCTATTGTTAAAACAAAAGCTGTGGCTTTACTGTTGGTGGGGACATAAGTGAAATTGACTGGATACCACTGAGATTGGAAATCTTTTTCAAATGGAGTCACATTATCCCAAATTACTTTTGGAATCTCAGTGGACAAAGTGCCCTCATTGCTTTCCCTTATAATTGCTGCTATAGTAGATTGCGCCCATAACTGAGCTTGGATACAGCTAAGAGCTAGAGAAACATTATTCTGGGCAATGCCAAGTATGTCTACAATTAGTTGGTGGTCCTACTCGTTAATTCTTTCCCATTTAGGCAATATATCAGATAAGAGCCATTGACTAATTCCTAGTGCCCTGCAGAAGAGAATTAGGAGAAAGGGTTTAAGAAGTCAGAAATATAGCTCCAAAGAGGCACCCCAAAAGCTCAGGTGGGTGCAGATTTCCAATTTGACTAAACCCCCCCCCGATTTATTTAGGAATCTACCCATGGAAAAAAGTATAGAAGTGATTTTTTTCCCTATCAAAGATGCTGAGGAAACACCAATTTTCATAAAGGAAAATATTTCTTTAGAAATGTTTTGAGCTTTCTTAACAAATAAAAGAACTGTCATGGATCAACCCACACTCACTCACAGATTCACAGAATGGTTGGGGTTGGAAGGGACCTCTGGACATCATCTAACACCCCCTGCTAAAGCAGGTTCACATAGAGCAGGTTGCACAGGATCACATCCAGGCAGGTTTTGAATGTCTCCAGAGAAGAAGACTCCACAATCTCTCTGGGAAGCCTGTTCTCTGTCACCCTCAAACTAAAGAATTTCTTCCTCATATTCAGATGGAAATTCCTGTGTTGCAGTTTGTGCACATTGCCCCTTGTCCCATCTCTGGGCACCACTGAAAGGATCCTGGCCTCATCCTCTTGGCATGTGCCTGAAGATCTTTATATGCATTGATAAGATCCCCTCTCAGTCTTCTCCAGGCTAAACAGGCCCAGCTTTCTCAGCCTTTCCTCATAAGGGAGATGCTCCAGTCCCCCTCATCATCTTTGTAGCCCTCCGCTGGACCCTCTCTAGTGGTTCCCTGACTCTCTTGAACTGGGGAGCCCAGAACTGGACACAGTGCTCCAGATTGCAGCCTCACCAGGGCAGAGCAGAGGGGGAGGATCACCTCCCTTGACCTGCTGGTCATGGTCCTTCTAATGTGCCCCAGGAGCCCATTGGCCTTCTTGGCCACAAGGGCACACTGCTGGCCCATGGGCAACTTGCTGTCCATTAGAACTCCCATGTCCTTTTCCACAGAGCCGCCTTCCAGCAGGTCAGCCCCCAGCCTGTGCTGGTGCATGGAGTTGTTCCTCCCAAGGTGCAGGACCCTCCACTTGCCTTTGTTGAACTTAATTTGGTTCCTCTCTACCAAACTCTCCAGCCTGCTCAGGTCTTGCTGAATGGCAGCACAGCCTTCCAGCGTATCGTCTCTTTATCCAGGTCATTGATGACTAAGCTGAACAAGACTGGACCAAGCACTGACCCCTGGGGAACACCACTAGCTACAGGCCTCAAGCTAGGCTCTACCCACTGATCGCAACCCTCTGAGCTCTGCCATTCAGCCAGTTCTCAATGCACCTCACTGTCCACTCCTCTAACCCATACTTCCTCAGCTTGCCCATCAGGATGTTATTGGAGACAGGGTCAAAAACCTTGCTGAAGTCAAGGTAGACAACATCCACTGCTCTCCCCTCATCTGCCCAGCAAGTCAATACATCAAAGGCAGCTATTAGGTTGGTCAAGCATGATTTCCATGTGAATCCATGTTGACTGCTCCTGATAATCTTCTTTACCTCCACGTGCTTAGAGATGACCTCTAAGGATGAGCTGTTCCATCACCTTTCCAGGGATGGAGGTGAGACTGACCAGCCTGTAGTTTCCTGGGTCCTCCTTCTTGCCCTTTTTGAAGACTCGAGTGACATTGCCTTTCCTCCAATCCTTAGGCACTGCTCTTATCCTCCATGACCTTTCAAAGATGGAGGGTGGCTTGGCAAAAACACCTGCCAGCTCCCTCAGCACTCAGGGGTGCATCCCATTGGGGCCCATGGATTTGTGGGTGTCAAGTTTGCTTAAATGATCTCTAACATGATCCTCCTTGATCAATGGCAAGTCTTCCTTTCTCTAGACTTTCTCTCTTGCCTCCAAGCTCTGGAATTCCTGACAGTTGGCCTTAGCAGTAAAGACTGAAGCAAAGGCGGCATTCAGTAACTCTGCCTTCTCTGTATCCTTCATCACCAGGGCACTAACCTCATTCAGCAGCAGGCCCAGATTTTCCCTAGTCATCCTTTTCCTGCTGATGTACTTGAAGAAGCCCTTCTTGTTTCCCTTGACATCCCTCATCAGATTTAATTCCAAATGGACCTTAGCCTTCCTTGTCACCTCTCTGCATGTTCTGACAACATCCCTGTAGAGAAATTTTTAAAAGACCGAGGACATATGTTACCATTGTCTGGGTTGGACAACCCAGGCCTGTTAGTTGAAGCTGCAGAGTAGCTTTAAATTGTCCTTGAAACAAGCAGTGGGAGAAAGAAAACAAGCTGTGCACAAACAAGAAGCCAGGTGCAGAGCAAGTCCTGGGAACCACGGAATCAACACTCTGATCAGGCACCTGCAGCATGCTCACCAATCAGCAACACGGATGCCCACGTGACCAGAAACTTTTATCCAATCACCTGTGTGTAGAGCCACGTGAGCAGTTGGTTTAAGTTATAAATATGACCTTTTTGTTTAATAAAGTGAGCATGGCATGTAGCCATATTGGTGTGATTGTCATGACTTGGCCGACTCTCCATGGGGGACCCTCTTCACATCCCTATATTCCTCCAAAGTGGCCTGTCCCTTTTTCTGCATTATGTAAACTTCCTTCTTCTGTTTGAGGTTTGCCAGAAGCTCCTTCCTCATCCATGCAGGCCTCCTGCCCTCTTTGATTGATTTCATACTCATAGGCATGCACTGATCTTGAGCTTGTAGGAAGTGATGCTTGAATATTAGCCAGCTCTCTTGGACCACCCACCCCACACACACACTTTCCAGAGCTCTAACCCATGGAATTCCTCCAAGTAGGTCCTTGAAGAGGCCAAAGTTATTTCTCCTGAAGTCCAGGGTTGCAATACTACTTTTCCTGAACTCCACCATCTCATGGTCACTGCAGCCAAGGCTGCCTTCACATCCCCAAACCAGTCCTTCTTTATTAGTACAAGATCGAGTAGCACATCTTGCCTCATTGGCTCCTCTACCACCTGTGTCAAAGAATTATTATCAATGCTGTTCAGGAACCTCCTGGACTGTGTGTGCCTAGCTGTGTTCTCTTTCCAGCAGATATCAGGGTGGTTGAAATCCCCCATGAGAACCAGGGCCTCTGTTCTTGAGGCTACTTCCAGCTGTCTGTAGAAGGCCTCATCAACTTCCTCTTCCTGATCAGGTGGCCTGTAGCAAACACCCACAGCAGTGTCCCCCATGTTGGCCTGCCCCTTCATCTTTACCCATAAGCTCTCAACTCATTCTGCATCCATCCCTAGGCAGAGCTCGATACATTCCAGTTGCTCCCTCACATAAAGAGCAACTCCACCACCTCTTTTTGCTGGCCTGTTTTTCCTAAAAAGTACATAGCCATCCACAACAACATTCCAGTCATGTGAGCTATCCCACCATGTCTCTGTGGTGGTTTAACCTTGGCTGGACACCAGGTGCCCACCAAAGCCGCTCTATCACTTCCTCAACTCAACAGGACAGGGGAGAGAAAATATAATGAAAAGCTTGCGGGTTGCGATAAGGACAGGGAGATCAATTACCATCATGGGGAAGTTAGTTCAATATATTACCATTCAAATCAGAGTAGGATAATGAGAAATAAAATCAAAACTTAAAATACCTTGCCCCCACCCCTCCCTTCTTCCAAGACTCAACTTCACTCCCAAATACCTCCTCCCTCCAAACAGCACAGGGAGATGGGGAATAGAGGTTTGTTTTGCCAGTTGACCAGGTCAGCACAAAGTAAACAGACACCTAGTTAAATGTCACAGCACTATCAAAACTAGCTGATTGCAATAAGGCTTTTACCATCACATACCAGGTTAACATCAGTAAGTAGCTCCCACACCTTGGCCAAGCACAGCCACCAATCCCCCAAAAAGTTTCAAAAGTTCATCTACTGTCCATGCTGTTTCTTCATCCTCTTCAGGCCAGTCCACACAGCTTCTTGCCTCTGCTGCATCTGCAGTCTTCCTTCTCCAGGCTCCTCTTCCAGCCACTCTCTCCTCATCCAGGCCCCCTGCTTCTCCTGGGACCTCTCCTACATCTGGGGCATTCTCTCTTTCTCTCTCTTCAGTTAAATAAGTGAGCTTATCTTTACTTACATTTAAAGCAATAGAATAGCAAGTAAAATAATACAGCAAGAATAAAACAAGACAAGGTAATGCACCTAATCACTGGTTTAGAATGGTTAAGAACCATTACCAATTGCCTTAATACTTAATATACTGGATCATCATCCAGATCCGCAGTCACTGGGGAGCCCCAGTTACAGCAAGGTTTTGGAGAGACTTTCTCGGCAATTGGGAGGTCCTATGCACCACATCCACTGATAGGTGAGGTCTTAAGAGGGTCCAGCTTTTATATTGTTGAATAAACAAGTGCGCCTAATTTCAAATGTGGAAACAAATGTTTTCACTCTCCTCTTAGATCCCCCCAAAGCCTGGATAGGGCTCAGGGAGGATCCAAAGGAGTTTCCCTTATCTACTTGATTTTAACCACTGGTTTGCAAACAAGGCCATATATCTGGTTTCATAGCCTTGACTACCTGCCTCTAAGCAAGGAAGGATGCATAATATCTTTGCTAATGATTATATTCTATCTAAGCTACATCTTTCACTAATGATCATGCATATTTTGCTAATGGTTGGATACTATATATATATATAATGTTTGGTTGGCGGGTTCATCGAGAGGTCAACTTTGGCTCAGGACCTGTTGCTCAGGCCTCAGTACTTCAGGGTTATGGTCAGTTCATCACACATTATCTCTGTCACTCCTTTCTCCTCACAGTCTTCCCATACTCCAGCATGGAGTCCCTCCCATGGAAGACAATTCTCCATGAACTTCTCCAACATGAGTCCTTTCCACAGGCTGCAGTTCTTCACAAACTGCTTCAGCATGGGTCCCTTTCATGAGGTGAAGCCCTTCAGGAACAGACTGCTCCAGCATGGGTCCCCTGCGGGTTACGAGTCCTGCCAGAAAACCTGCTTCAGTGCAGGTTCCCATGGGTCACAGCCTCCTTTGGGCATCTACCTGCTCAGGCCTGGGGTCCTCCATGAGCTGCAGGTGGATATCTGCTCCACCATTAACCTCCATGGGCTGCATGGGGACAGCCTACCTCACCATGGTCTTCACCACAGGCTGCAGAGGAATCTCTGCTCCAGTGCCTGGAGCACCTCTTTCCCCTCCTTCTTCACTGACCTTGGTGCCTGTAGAGCTCTTGCTCTCACATATTCTCACTCCTCTCTTCTGCTACAATTGTTAAACATATTTTTTTCCCCCTTCTTACATATATTACCACAGAGGCACTACCACTGTTGCTGATTGGCTCAGCTTTGGCCAGCACTGGGTCCATCTTGGAGCCAGCTGACATTGGCTCCATCAGACATAGGGGAAGCTTCTAGCAGCTTCTCACAGAAGCCACCCCTGTAGCCCCCCCCACTACCAAAACCTTGCTACTCTGTAAATTGCAATGAGATCATGGCCCTGAAACCACACACAGAGTCTTCTTGTTTATTCCCTGTTGGGGTCTGCAGCGGGTCTGCAGACAAGTTAGTTGACTTCAAAGACTTAGCCGTGTACCTTTAAGACAGCCACAAATTGTCAGGTATGTAAACAGGATGTGAAGAACCCGAACTTAGAACCGCAGCATACGGGCACCTACAGCAACAGCAAATAGCAAGCAAGAAGAAGAACACTAAAACCTATCAGGGTCTGACACCTGCACTGTCTAAGAGATATAAATATTTTGTATAAACAATAAAGGGCATTTTGTCCGAACCCAGCTACGCAGACATAGTGTTTTTTCTGTCCGCCTCGACTTGCGTCACCACAATTCCCCATGCTGCGTGCATTGGTGTACAGGCATTTCAGAGAGGTAATTGAGCATGCAGGTTTCCCAGGAGGGTTGCAAGTCAATCCACCATAGCCACACACCCCCTTGAGGTGGTTGGCCTTCTTGCAAGGCAGCTGAGGAACATATGTTGCTGCTCTGGTTGGCCTGGCTTATTCCCCAGTTGGATGTGATGGTGTGAACTTTGCCACTTTGGACCTCGCCCCCTGAATCCTTCAGTTTAAAACCCACCTCACCAAGCTGGTCAGCCTGCTGCCCAAGATTCCTTTCCTTCTTCTAGACAGGTGGAACCCATACCTCCCTAACAGGCTATAGTCAAAGAATATCCCATTGTCATAGAAGCCAAAACCCTCACAATGGCATCAGCCACAAACCCAGAAGTTGATTTGCATTATACATCTATTTCTAACTTCACCCTTTCCTCTAACTTGTAAAATGGAAGGAAAAATAACTTGGATACCAATATTTTTCACTTGCACCCCCAGGGCTTTATAGTCTTCCTTGATTCTGCCCAGGTTCTGACTTGTAGTGTCATTTGTGACCATGTGAAATAGTAGCAATGTATAGTAATCTATGCTCTTGACAGGTTGTGGCACTCTCTTAGAAACATCTTCAACCTTAGCTCCTGGAAAGCAGCATACCTCACATGAGTCCCTGTCAGGCCACCAATGAGTGCCTCAGTGCCCCTTAACAGAGAGTTGCCCACTACAAGCACTCATCGTTTCTTTTTACGGTATCCAGTGTGCTGCTAGTGCAGTTTCTCCTTGCAGACCTTGCTTGTGGGTGTCTATAGCTGGTTTTGGTTGTGATGCTGGAGGGTAGAGACTGAAGCGGAGTCCTGCTTTTGTGGGTCACCAGGGTCCAAAGGTGCCTCATTCTCTGTAGTGTCCATTACAGGAGCATGGTTCTGAAACCACCTATCTATCTCCATCTCATAGATGCCAAAGCTGGCAAAGACATTCAACTTCAATATTTGTGGTGGATAAACTGCTAGGGTAAAGCAGTTCTATTGAGCTAGCTATCATGCCTATGCTAAATGTGACACAAATAACTGACAAAAGGAGTAAGTTAACATTGGTGGTGCAACAGAAGACTAGGGCAGTGTTGTAATTTGCTTTAAGTGACTGGAGGTTCACCATCCACTTTCAACAAAACAGTGACTTGCTGCCTGTGTAGAAGATACTGTTAATGTGTCTGTCTCAACCTAATGTCTATGCTCGGTTGAGAACCTACTGATATTTCACTGGTACTGCTAGGGTAGGAACTGACAAGATTTGGCCCAAAGTTTGCAAAGAGCTTTGAACCATTTGGAATAAATACTCAGAAGTGAATGAGAAGTAGTTTCTCTTGGACAGTTGAAAATAATTGTGGTAGAAAGTCTGCAGGGATTCAGAGACAGAGGAGACACAACTCAAATTAATAGCCGACTGTTCAAATGGGTGGTTCCCATTCCTGTCTCTGACCACTGTGTAACATGGAAGGGTTGAGGTAAATAGAAGTGATTGCATCAAAGTAAAAATATGAGCTCTCCATATTTTAAGTATTTGGATTATTCTTTAAAAGTTAGAAATATTTTTTATGAAGCCATGAAGATGATGAGAACTTAATGGAAGAAATGAGAGCCTTTACTATACTAGAATGGTATATTGGGTTTCTTTTGCAGTGTCTACTTCAGACTACAGGTGTGCCTGGCTTGCAGTAAAGTGTTTTGCAAAATTCCTTTCTACACTTTCTCCTCATAACTCCAAACCTCCAACTAACCCACTTAAATACACTTGAATAACTTTTTAAACAGGGGCAAACAGACAAAAGGGTCTTTCATATGTGTATTGGGCATAATTGCCAGGGGGTTTTGGGGCGTTTGTGTGGCTGTAGAGGTGATCTGTGTAGGTGGAGATCATAGGCTGTCTTGTGTCAGTTACAACTAGCTCCAGATGGCTTGGCAATAGACAAAACAGATCCACTGTGCACCAAAATAGAACCAATCAATCAGATGAGTTTATGGTGCCCCTGCAAAAACATATTTAAGAAAGGATGGTAGCTGCTAGACAGGAGACACAAGTGAGATGCTAGAGCAGTATAGCAGGAAAAACACCAAAGGAAAAAAGCTGCCGGTAGAGGACTGAAGGCGGTGGGTTGATTAGCATTGATAATATGCAGCTGTGGCCTTGCCTCAACTGCAGTGGGTTGATTGACATGGATGATGTGCAGCTGTAGCTCGTTCCTGCTAAGTGGTTAAATAGCCCTAAGGATTATGGGAGTAGCAGTAATGTCTGGTGTCAGGAGATACAGTATAGACAGTAGAATCTGACTGATGGTAAAGTCTTGTTGGAGCCTGATAGCTTACTTGTGCTGCAACAGCTGCCCAGGCAGGGAAAAAAAGAAGACAAGGTACAACTCTGAAGGGACTGTAGCTGGTGGAGGAACCCATGTGCTGGGGAATGTTTGTTTAATCCCTTGAGGCAAATTAAACACACATTTGCACTTAAGTATAAAGACATTTAATGAACAGTGCACTGGACAGAGGCCTACCACCATAAGTGGTTCTTCAAGGAGTTTGTAAAGAAGTGGCAACAGTCAATATCTTATATAGGCTTGCACCAGCACCAATTATATTGTTACATGTCAATACTGTGGCATTTCTTATTTTATCAGCAAGGGAACTTTATATGGAGTTGGTCCACCTCCAGCATTTCTGTTTCTATTGCTTAACCTGGCTGTGTAGTTAGGCCTTCTTGCCCGCCAGGCCAGATCATTCCTCAGTCTCAAGTTATCATTGCTAAGCAGCTACAATTTGAATTTCCCCTTCATATGCTGGAGCAATTGTTCTAGAAAGAGGGAATGACAAAAGAAAAGGGACCACAATGCACTGACCCCAATCTTCTGTGCTGCCTGTGTGGTAGGTTGACCTTGGCTAGATGCCAGGTTCCCACCAAGCTGCTCTATCACTCCCCCTCCTCAGCAGAACGAGGGGTGAAGAAAATAAGATTAAAAAAAAACAACTCGTGGGTTAAGATAAAGGCAGTTTAATAAAGCAAAGGCTGCACATGGAAGCAAAGGGAAACCAAAAGGTTTATTCTCTACTTCCTATCAGCAAGTGATGTCCAGCCACTTCCTGGGAATTAGGGTTTCAGTATGCATAGTGGCTGCTCTGGAAGACAAATGTTGTAATAATGAATGCCTCCCTCTTCTCTTAGCTTTTATTGCTGAGCAGACATCATATGGTATGGAATAGCCCTTTGGTCACTTTGGGTCAGCTGTCCTGGCTCTGTCTCCTTACAAGATCTTGCCCACCCCTAGCGCAGTGGTGGTGGTGGGGGATGTTGGAGAGACAGCCTTGATGCTGTGGGAGCACTGCTCAGCAATAGCAAAAACATTGGTGTATCACCACCTTTCTAGCTAACAATACAGAGCACAGCACTTTGAGGGCTACTACAGGGAAAATTAACTCCATCTCAGCCAGACCCAATACACTTCACTGAAGGAACCAAGTGTAATGTGTCAACAACAAGGGGAACGGAGGTCAGAATGAGGGAAGGAGAGGTGTCTGGAAAGGAGCTGAGTTGTGTTTTCTCTAAGTGTTTATGTATTTGGTTTTATTTCCCATTACCAGAATCAGTAATTAAATGTTTGTTAATTAGCAATAACTTCATCAAAATTCCCTAACTCAAAACTTTTTTTGGCCTGCAACACACATGAGAGCTCATATTTCTCTAATGTCCATTAAGATAACATGAACAAGGAAAAGTTAGATTCTGCAAGACAAATCAAAACTCATTCAGAGAAGAGTAGATATACATGCAGAGACATACTGTATGTAACCATAAATTAACAAGATGTAGTTACCCTAATTTTATTTTCACTATGTATCCTTTTAAGGAGATTTTGTATGAAAGTAAAACGAAACTACTTGTGTTGTGACTAGTTTTCAATCTGTTGTGTAGTTACCAATTTGAGTGGTTTGTCATGGACTAGCAGAAGGCAAGTAGTTGATAAAACCATGAGAACTTTTTCTACTTTTTCAACTCTGAAGAGGACTTCAGCTGGGAAAGAAAAATGCTCCTCCCTTGCAGGAGAGCAGTTCTGTCAAGCCACAGACACAGATAACTTGTCATATAGCCACTAACATGAACATGGTCAAGCACATCCTCATCTATTTTCAGTGCTTACAACCAAGACCAACACCAGGAAAACACTTACTGATAAAAACATTCTACAAGAGGTGTAGAGGAATTTTTAAAGGACCGAGGACATATGTTACCATTGTCTGGGTTGGACAACCCAGGCCTGTTAGTTGAAGCTGCAGAGTAGCTTTAAATTGTCCTGGGAACAAGCAGTGGGAGAAAGAAAACAAGCTATGCACAAACAAGAAGCCAGGTGCAGAGCAAGTCCTGGGAACTGCGAAATCAGCACACTCTCATCGACACACTCTGATCAGGCGCCTGCAGCATGCTCACCAATCAGCGACAGGGACGCCCACGTGGCCAGAGACTTTTATCCAATCACCTGTGTGTAAAGTCAGGTGAGCGGTCGGTTTAAGTTATAAATATGACCTGTTTAATAAAGGGAGCACGGCATGTAGCCATATTGGTGTGATTGTCGTGACTTGGCCGACTCTCCACGGGGGACCCTCTTCGAAGAGGGGCTTCAATGGACATTTTTATGACAGGTCTTTATTATGATTATTTTTAAAGGCACTGTAATTTGGTTGTATATTATGTGATTAGTATTACACTGTCCATGCTCAGTTATTTGCTGCTATATTCCCAGCAGGAGCGTTTTTCTACTTGATGGAAAAGCTTGGAGAGGAAGTTACACATCTGTAAGTTTCATTGCATTCTCAGTTTTAGAGAAATCAACTTTAAATTCAATGACATCCCCTCCATTAATGAAAATGAGAGAACCCCTTATTGGTCAGTCCCACTGGAAATCAAAGGCTATGATCCCAATTCATACCTCTGTACTGTATTAAATGCTTCTACAGAAAACTAGGGTAATTTGTCGCAGGTAAATTATTAAGAGAAGTCATTGTTGTGCGGTTAACTAACAGGGTTTTATTAATGATTAAACAATGATCAAATGATAATTAATTAATGATTGGATGAAAAACAAATGGTAATCAAATGGTGATTAAGCAATAATTGAATGGTAATTAAACAGTGATTTGACAATGATTTGGCAATGATTTAAATTATTTGACAATTATTTAAATGATGATTTAAACAATAATTTAGACAGTGATTAGACACCTGTCACACTCTACTACTTACTAGTCACCAACAATGCCAAAAAGGCAGAAGTTCTCAACACTTTCTTCACCTCTGTCTTTACCAGTACTGTTGGACCACAGGCCTTGGGAACAAAAATCCAGGTTGATGCAAACACAGACCCACCATCAGTGAAGAAAGAGTTGATATGTGAACTATTACAGGAGCTTGACCCCTACAAATCGATGGACCCTGACAATAACCACCCAAGGGTGTTAAGAAAGCTGACTGACATTGCGAGGCTGCTCTCCGTAATCTTTGAGAAGTCGTGGAGATTGGGGGACATCCCAGAAAACTGGAAGAAGGCTAATGTCACCCCCATCTACAAGAAGGGCTTAAAGGAGGATCCAGGAAACTATAGGCCCATCAGTCTTACTTCTGTTCTTGGGAAAGTTATGGAACGAATCCTCCTGGGGGCTATAAACAAGTCAAATGAAGCACGTGATTGGGAAAAGCCAGCATGGATTCACCAAGGGCAAATCATGCTTGACAAACCTGATCATCTTCCATGACAAAGTAACCTGCTCAGCTGATGTGGGGTGAGTGGTGGACATTGTCTACCTGGATTTCTCCAAGGCTTTTGATATGGTTTCCCACAGCCTTCTCCCAGAGAAACTGATGCATTATGGTCTAGACAAGTGGTCCTTGCAGTGGGTGAGGAACAAGCTGACAGGCCACACCCAGACAGAGTAGTGGTAAATAGCTTCTTTTCAAACTGGCAACCTGTCACAAGTGGGGTCCCCCAGGGATCAATATTGTGCCAAACGCTGTTTAATATCTTCATAAATGATCTGGATGATGGGATCAAGTGTACCCTGATGAAGTTTGCCAATGATACCAAACTGAGTGGGGAAGTGGACATTTCGGAAGGGAGGGCTACCCCGCAGAAAGACCTGGATAGGCTGGAAGAGTGGGCTAACAAGAACCTTATGAAGTTCAACAAGGTCTTGCACCTGGGAAAATATAATTCAGGAGTGCAGCACAGGCTGGGATCCACCCAGCTGGGGAGCAGCTCTGTGGAAAGGGACCTGGGGGTCGTGGTGGACAACAAACTCCATATGGGTGAACAGTGTACTGCTGCAGCAAAGAAAGCCAACAGGATGCTGGGCTGCATCAACAAGAGCCATCACCAGCAGAGATAAAGAAGTCATTATCCCACTCTACTCAGTGCTTGTCAGGCCACACCTGGAATACTGTGTTCAGTTTTGGCCCCCACTATGTAAAAAAGATGTGGACAGGCTGGAGAGGGTCCAGAGAAGGGTCACAAAGATGTTCAAAGGACTGGGAAGCCTGTCATATGAGGGAAGGCTGAGAGAACTGGGCTTGTTCAGCCTTGGGAAAAAAAGGCTTAGGGGAGACCTTAACACTATCTTCCAGTATTTAAAGGGTGGTTACAAAGAAGATGGAGTCTCCCTTTTTACAAGTAGTCACATGGAAAAGACAAGGGGTAATAGGTACAAGTTACTCTTGGGGAGATTCTGATTGGACATAGAAGGAAAATTTTTCACAGTGAGAACAATCAGCCATTGGAATAATCTCCCCAGGGAAGTGGTAGATTCCCCAACACTGGACACTTTTAATATTCAGCTGGACAGAGTGCTGGGCCATCTTGTCTAGACTGTGCTTTTGCCAAGAAAGGTTGGACCAGATGATCCTTAAGGTCCCTTCTAACCTGATATTCTAGGATTACTATGCTTCTAATAATTAAGCTATAGCTGGATATATAAATGTTGCTAGCATACAATATACCTTTAGGCCTAATGTAAAATGTCCCTTACCTTGTTATAGATATCAGATGCTGGGTAAGGGGTTTCTCAACCTAAAGGAGTAACCTTGAGATGAGAGGCGCCCCTGCTCAAGGGGGAGATCATTGCCATGCGGCCAGCTGCTGTACAGGAGAGCTCAATGGGCTCGAGGGGTCTACAGATATTTACAGCGTGAAGTGATTGACTTGTAGTCAAACCCCCCTTTGGTGTATGTAGAGGAGTGCAGCTGTAGCAGTTGTAGTTTTGTCTAGTCCCAGCTCAAGCTGGTACTGTTAGCTCCTGATAAGACATGGCCTAGATTCCTTAGTTCCTGAGAAGATATAGCCTAGCACAATTCTCAAGGTTTGTACAGCAGGGCTGATTTCAGTCAGACCTACATGTTGGTGATGCCTGAATCAAAGTACTGTTCACTCAGAGTGGGGGCATCCATGACATTGACTGAAGCAAGTGTCTGTGCATGACTGACAAACACCTTGTATAAAACAAGTTTATAAACACATTAAGGTTGACTCTAGAAGAGTAGAGGAATTGGTCAAATCACACAGAACAGGTAAAGAAAAAAGTAGCAGATTCAAGATTCTGAAGATGTGCCCAATCACTGCAGACCACACAAAAGGTTTACATCTATGCTCAAACAATTAATTTTTGCCTTCTGCATTCGAGTATCATGCATAACTCAAACTTATCAAACAAAAGATAATGCTACCACATTTCCAGGTTGTACATGTCCCTAGTTTAAGTTTCTTGCAAAATCCCACCTAATTCAGCTCTAAAATGCTCTTTGAAAGTATGGAAGCCAGACACTACTTTCACATTTTAGAGATTAAACAGCAAGCAGATTCAACTGATATGGAGCAGTTGCTACTGAATCACAGGAGATGGGCACTTGGTTTATCCACAATCAACATCAAAAAAGGTTTTAGCATCAGTACTGATTCATAGGTCCAATCTGGTGCAAGCTCAGCTTTACAAACTAAAAAACCCAACAGAATAAACAACCTCCATAATGTGTGTGCAAGGTGTCCAAAGTTTATGTACTTGGCAATACTGAAGTGGAAACTCTGCCCCATTGTAGGAGACCAACTGGAAAAACAAACAATCTAATACCAAGGAAAGCTCAGAAGGGTGCGAACAACAGCAGGAGATGAAACTTGTTAAGGGAATAAGGGGTGGAGATCCCCTGAGTCTGTCTGAGGAAGGGCTCAAACACTCGAGGAATGCAAGATCAAACAAAAGGTTACTTTGTATGAACTAAAAACTGATAAGAGGGAACTGCCTGCCAAAGGGTGAAAAATAGCCCCAGAAGCAGTGGAGTCAGCAGGAATCTGCAGTAACTGGGGGAAAGGTAAATGCGGCAGGGGGACATCATGACCACCGGCTCAATTCAAGACCAAAAAGACTTGCCTCCCCCCATGCCTGTAAGGAGCATGCATGCTAATTGACATGGCAAGCTAGGCTGATTTTAATAAGAGGCAGTCCACGCTGAAGGATAAGAATAAAAGAGGAAGGCAAGTGCCATTTTAGGAGGGGAATAAGAATAAAAGAAGGGACTTCTGGATGAGCACTCCTACAAGAAACACCCCCCATCAGCAGGCCTGATGCTGGATCCAGGACTGGTGATACCTCTTTTTCTCTTTTTTTCTCCCTCCCATCCCCTCACCTTATTTTACCTTTTTCTAGTAAGTAATGCAAGGCATAAAACTTTATACACATGGCAAGCGATAAACATTTCTGCTACCCAATTATTTACCAGTGAGACTGACTATGGAATAAAAATCTTTGTTTACCTACGGACCTCTGGTATTGTGTATACCCTATTCCAACCAAGAGAATCATCAAATCTGAGTCACTCCTCCCTCCTTCTTGGTGGGATGTGACACCCATTCAGGACAGATTGCTTCTGATTGGTCTCAATTATTTACCAGCTGGGAACAGTGTTGGGGTTATTCTTGTTTTTTCAGACACACTAAGAAAAGAATCAGTCTCCTTCAAAAATTTTTCATGAAATTTCTCTACTGGCTGTTTGCAGCTACTGTAATAATACACCAGACAATACATTTAAAAAGCATATTTCAATTGTTTGTCAACCATTTCTTTCAAACTGTCATAATCTAGTCAGTTTAATAGACAAATCCACATGCCCTAGACTATTTTGAAAGCTCAGTGTTTCACATACCCAGACTTAAGTAATTTTTCTTGTATCATACCACCAAGATCTTATCAAACTGCTCACTGAAGAGGTGTGTTTCTGCCACATCCAGAAATTCTGTTTCACATTTCTGCAATTTATTTACTTTAACAGTTATAGGTAACCAATTCTGTAATTTTTTTACCTGTTTGTTATTGTCATATAAATGACAGAGGGAAGAAGCAAAAATACTATCATAAAGTTAAGTTTCAAACCAAATTAAAGGACAATTTAAAAGAGTACATACATTATTCCACATCAATCCTCTATCAGTCATAGCTAATAAGACTTATGATGCTAAACCAGTTACTAATAGAGTACTGTATTGCTTTATATAGGAACACAAAAGCTGTTCTGAATTAAAGAGTTTCCTCTTTCCTCATGGTGAGCTTCTCTCATTAAAGAAAAATGGTTTTAAATATTGCAGATAACACATGAAAATACTCAGGCTTGCAGAGCACAAAATTGCTGAAATACAGCCAGTATGTGATGGTCCAGTTCAGCTGTAAACAGGAGGTTCTCCAGGGTCACCATGTACTGCTGAATTATCTGGTGATGCTGCAGATAAAAAGATAAACCTTTGTTGTTTTCATTCCTCTTCAAACACAAGAACAGGCAGAAGAGTCAAGACATATTGTATCACAGATCAAATGTTTTCACAGAACTAACAAGCACATCTAATTTCCACAACACATTAATCACCGTTGACTGCAAGAATGGAGCGTATGTTGAAATCCTGTTTTGAGAAGTACTGGGTTCCCTGTAGCTACTCAGTTCTAATCCTGATTCTGAACAGTGTGTAAAGGCAACTGTACAGATATGCTAGGATGTTTGCTTTAGCATTAAGTCATTTTTATGATAAGGGTAGAGACTAACTCATAGGGGGAATTATGCCATTAATCCCATGCAACTTCCCATCCTCTAACACAATTTATGTTCACGTAAACACAAATAATTTTCTACTACTCTGGCTGTTGCCAAGAGTTCCAAATTATATTTTTAAATAGGCATTCATTATAATCAGATACATAAATTTAAAACATTTTCATCCACTTGTTAGGCACTTATTTTGGTATACTTGTTCTCTCAAGACTCTACCCTTACTATAATATGCGGTAAGAAAAACTAATCTACATTTACAACCACATCTCAATATTGTTTTGCACTATATTCACAGTGCAAGAAACAAATCAAGGAGCTCACCATTCAGTCATTTAGCAAGTCTGTAGCAAAGATGGGGTCAAAACCAGAGACAGACACAGTCAAAACTCACACTAGTTCCCAAAAAAGACTGGTGATGCCAGCTATGTCTGTTCTAACGGAGCTGGTAAAAATAAGTAACCAAGCTCAGCTCTCAAATCATGTAAGCTTTTCTTTCCAGCAGCTGCCCAAAGCCTTCCAAACCAAGTGAAACTTACCTGTAGGAAGATTTGCTGCAACCTCTCTATACAGCTTTTGTACCAAGGCGTAAATACATCAATCCCACCAGTTTCACAGCGCACTAAGTGTTCAGTTAACAACATAATGAAACGCTGTAGAACACAAATAGAATGTTGGTTCAGCAAATCTTTTCAGATGAAAATAGGTTACTAGACTCAGATAAGATAATCCATGGGACATTTGACAGACAGAAGCTTTGAATGGCAATATCAGAATTAATACTTCATTTAGGAGACACTAAGTAGAGTAACTACTTACATTCAAAATACCTTTTTTTTGTTTAGGAAATTGCATGCTATCAAAAGAACTTGTTTTCTCAAGTTCTTGATGCTGAAACAATTCTTGTTTAGGGGAGTTAGGCAGTTCTTTGATTCTGGATAAGAATAAGCCCATCTACTCCTTCCCATGTACTCACCCCAAGAAAATTATTAAAATACAAATGATGCTGCAAAGACATCACCCATCATTACCTGGAATATAACAAGGAAAAGATTCTTCTGTTCACTCTGTGCTGATTCTACTCTCTCCTGCAAGCGTTCTATTTGCTCTTCTAGAGGTCCATCTTCCCTATCACTACTTTGGTCATTGTTGTCATCATGTTCATCACTTTCTCGCTGTTAAGTAAAAACAAAACACAACTAACTGAAGATGTGACTACTTGTGGATTCTGCTAGTATCCACTGGAGTGATAAACAGGCCTCTTGAATAACTAAACACAGTCTGCAGCACAACTGAAGCTGCTCTGTAGCCTTTCAAGTGCTATATGTTGAGGGTTGCTTACTTTATAAATACAATTCAAGAAGGAAATTGGGAAGGAAGGAGAATGAGAAGCTTAAGCTGAATCAACTTGAGACAATGCCAGGATGGAAAAGGCCTGAAAACAAACAAACAAACAAAACCAAACAGAAGAACCATGGCAGGTTGTACTGGGTCTGGCTCAGGTGGAGTTAATTTTCTTCATAGCAGCCTATATGGTACTGTGTTTTAGATTTGTGACTAAAACAATGTTAAAAACTGTATTTGGTTTATATGGCAAGGTTTTGGCAGTGGGGGAGTTGCAGGGGTGGTCTCTGTAAGAAGAGACTGGAGCTGCCCTGTGACGGACACAGCTGGTTCCAGCCAGCTCCAAAACAGACCCACCACTGGACAGTGCTGAGCCCATCAGAGAAGCTGGTGGCACCTCTGTGAAACATATTTAAGAAAGGGCAAAATACTACATAGCAGAGAGAACTGAGGGGAAAAAAAACTATGAGAAACAACTCTGCAGACACCAAGGTCAGAGAAGGAGAGGGTGCATTCCAGGCACTGGAGCAGAGATTCCCCTGCAGCTTGTGGAGAGATCATGGTGGAGGAGGTGGATACTCCCTGAAGGACTGCAGCCTATGGAGAGGACCCATGCTGGAGTAGAGGAAAAGTGTGAGGAGGAAGGTGCAGCAGAGAGGAACTTATGAACTAACCACAACCTCTCATTCCCCATCCCTCCTGTGATGCTGCAGGGGAGAAGGCGTAGAAGAGTTGGGACAGAGTGAAGTTGAGCCTTCACTGATAAATGTTGGGGAGAAGGTGTTGCGGTAATTTTGTCTTTGTTTCTCACTATCCCAAATCTATTTTAATTGGCAATAAACTTAATTTTCCCCAAGTCAAGTCTGTTCTGCCCATAATGGTAATTGGTAAGTGATCTCCCTGTCTTTACTTTGACCCATGAAATTTTCCATCTCTTTTATCCTCCTGTCCTGTTGAGGAGGGGGAGTAAGAGTGGGTGGGTGGGCATCTGGCTGCCACCCAAGGTCAACCCACTACAATACACTGTTTTAGCTATTGCCGAACAGTGCTTGCACAGCATCAAGGCCTTTTCTATTTCCCACTTTACCCCTCCAGTGACTAGGCTGGGGGTGGGCAAGAGGCTGGGAGGGGACACAGCTGAGACAGCTAACCCAAACTGACCAAAGGGATATTCCATGCCATAGAACGTCATGCTCAGCAATAAAAAAACGGAGGTTTGGTCCTCCAAGGTAGCCATTGCTTGGAGAGTGCCTAGGCATTGGTCTGCTGGTGGGAGGTGGTGGGTGACTGCCTTTGTATCACTTGTTTTTTCCCTCTTTCCTTCACTTATTAAATTGTCTTTATCTCAACACAGTTTTTCTTGCTTTTGCTCTTCCTATTCTCTCCCTCATCTCACTACAGGGGAAAGTGAGTGAGCAGCTCTGTGGTGCTTGGCTGCTAGCTGGGGTCAACCCACCACACAGGTTTAAAGACTTGCAAGATCATTTTCTAGTGGAGCCACAGAAAGACAGTAGGCTGACTATTATCAACAATTAGCAGCTCAGTAACATATCTGTGACAGACCTTTTAAAAAACTTGTCTAAACACTTTTCCAGGACTCAGATTTCATTCAAGAACTTTACTGATGTCACAGGACTGCCAAAACCAAATATCTTTTGTGCCAGAACTCAAATGGATCTGGTGGGTTAGCACAGATGGAGGAAAGGGACTGGAGCTCAAGGTGTTCAAGTGGGAAGATTACATATGAAACCGAAGTGAATGCTCTCCAATTAAAAAGGGCCAGAAAGGCACCCAACTTCATAACAATAAAAATACCATGCTAGTTCCCCTTTTTTAAAAAAAGAGTACATTATATCAGATCTGCTATCTAGTAATTGGATAAGGAAAAGTCCTACACAAGGAAAGTCCTATAAAAGGCTCCAAGGTGCATGGAGCCTCTGTTGCAGCTGTCCCTTGATTAGAGAGGGTAAAGCACCCTTTTAGCTGGTGCTTGGGAGAGGCCAATATGAGCCAGGCCTAGAAGCAAGCTCACAGACAGCCAACAGGTGCAGCAGTTTGTGCAGAAGGGTGCTTCAGCTGAATTTGTACCAGCATAACAGTCTCAGGTATGGTGGTAACATGCCACAGGGCAGATTCCCCAGCAGTTATTGGAGCAGCTGCCCTTACCAAGGCAGAGGCTTCAACACAGACAAAGCTTTGGATGGTAAAAGCACCTCTCCAAGTCCCAAGCTGCAGGGAGTGCCTGGGTCCTCTCTCTGATAACAGGAGAGAAGGTCCTCTGTTCTGCAGGAGGTGTACAGTCTTGGAGGGGCTGTGTTGCCCACTGGAAGAGTTATGGCAAGAAGTAAGCAGACTGTGATCCTCAAACATTATTCCTTAAACCAATTAATCTCAGACTGGCTGATGATTTGTGGCTTGTGCCAATCCTTTGTATCCATTATGTTAACAAGGGCCATGTTAACCATCCCCCACTATGTTGTCTGGATGTGTAAAAGCCTTACTGAAATGAATTAAAACAGACCTTCAAAATTCTCTTCTTCCAAGCAATGATTTAGATCGGGAAGAGGGAAGCTCAGGGCAGGTGAGAAAATTTTGTGTCAGTGCTGGTAAACCTCTGTGGTGCACATCTCAAAAAAAATAAATAAATTACTTCCTCTGCTATGCTCCTAAGCATGGTGCTAAACCTAACCATAACTAGTGTCTGATGTTACTCTGGATTTCCTATTTGTTTTCAGTCAGAATCATACCAGGGAGACATTTACCCTCTGGTTACTGGAGCCCAGCCAGCACCAACAGCACAGGAGCAGTTGAATAGAATTAGCGAAAGCTGGCATATGGAGAGCAGCCCAAATATTTTTCAGTTGTCCAGTGTTTGTGTAAGGTGCTGTTAGTTCTTGGGTCTATTAACTTCCAGAGAAACAAACAAGGAGGAAAGCAAGATGCATAAAAATTATAGATATAAACCAAAAGGATTTAATGCCTAAAATATTTCCCACAGTGAATAAACTCCAGAAATCTTTCCAGTCAAGTGCTTTAATATTTTCTCCTCCAGATTTTTTAATGCATTGTTTAATGCTGTTTTTTGAATGTCCTCTGTGAGTGCTAAACAGCTGCCTACTTCCCTTTGTAGGGCCTGTCCTGCTATGCTTGAGACCAGATGCTTCACCTAAGGGCAACAAAAGACAGTTGTCATGCCACCAAGGTTGGCTCCAGCAAGGCCTACTGATAGGCAAGGAGCCCTGTGATGTGCTTAGATAATGGAAAACATCCACTAGACTGTGGCAAGCCTCTGCAACCACATGAAGATGTAAGCACAAGCTGGTGGCCCTCCTCAAAAACTCCAGGGACAATCAGTCCCAGAAAGACCAATAAGATTCATGCAAGTGAGAAAGGTTGCTCAAGCTAATGCTGTGAAATGGCAGAGGGCACCAGCCCTCTAATCACAGAGTAGAAGGCTTAGACTCCAGTAGCCCAACATGGATGCGTGCATGCCAGGGACAGAAAGGGTTTTGCTGCAGCCTTATCCCAACAGAGAATCTGACAAGGAATATGGAGAGCTCCGGGGTCTCATTTCCTAGTGCCAAGGTGATGATGCCAGGAAAGTCAGGTACTAAAAAGGAGCATAACACCTTGGGCAGTAACGCATTTCATAGTGGCTCTTACTGATGATACTACTCAATGACAAGCTCAGTGTCTCTATCCTTGAAGCTGGAGAATAACACAGTGACAAGCTTCAAGATGGTGATGAAACCTCTGGCCAGCAGAGAAGCATGATCATACAGTGCTTTATCTTTGGCTTTGTCAGGTGCAAAGCATCAGAAAAAGACTCTCAGTCCACCTGAACAACCAGGTGAGATTCTGTAGCGGCTGCTTGTGCCCGAGACCTCTGTTCTGTCAGCACAGCCTGGAGCAATTGAGGATTAAGAGAGATGACTCACAGAGGACCTTTTAGTCCGTCTTCTTAAGAACAAAACAGCATTGGATGGAGGTTGTTGAAGGAGTCATGGGTGGAGCTAAATGATCATGGAATAATGTAGGTTGGAAGGGATGTCTAGTGGTCTCTGGCCCAACATGCTGCTCAGAATCACATGGTATCACAGAATCACAGAGGTTGGAATAAATCTCTTGAGATCATCTAGTCCATCACTACCACCCCCATTCAAGCAGGGTCAACCAGAACAGGTTGCTCAGGGCATTGTCCAATCCAGTTTTGAATATTTCCACTGATGGAGACTCTTGCTCAAAACAGGTCAAATCAGATCAGGCTGTTCAGAGCCTTGTCCAGTGAAATTTTCAGTATCTCCAAGAATAACTGTCCCTTACCCTCATGAACAGCTTCTTCCACTTGCTAATAATTACTGTCTACATTGAAGTAAACTATGTGATTCCATCTCATGTACATGCACCCTAGCTAAACTACTTACTGTCTAAAGCATAAACCCCGATCCACAATATTTCCCATGTTTTTATACATTTATGTTACCATTAACTTGTGTAACAATAGAGCCTTGATACATTTCCAGTAGAAATATACTCATTTCACTGATGGTCTGTGCAGAATAAAGTATGACCCAGATTTGACAACTTCATTGTAAGGGTATGTAGAAGGAGTGTGTCTGCTCCTTTAAGGGTAACTGGTCAAAGGAGCCATATGCAAGAACATACAAAGACATCTATCATCTACATTTCTATAAGGAAAGAAAGACCTGATGGAATTAAATCTGGCCAGGGATGTCAAGGAGAACAAGAAAAACTTCTGCAGGTACGTCAGTGATAAAAGGAAGACTAGGGAAAATGTGGGCCCTCTCCAGAAGGAAATGGGACACCTGGTTACCCAGGACATGGAGAAGGCTGAAGTACTCAATGACTTTTTTGCCTCTGACTTCACAGACAAGTGCTCCAACCACACCACCCAAGTCGCAGAAGGCAGAGACTGGGAGAATAAAGAACCACCCATTATAGGAGAAGATCAGGTTCAAGACCATCTAAGGAACCAACATCTTGGTGAAATGTTTATACAACTGCGTAGTATTCTTTGAGAGAGAAAACATGAATTTTGTATTATGCATATTAGAAGTCATCAGTGGACCGTTGGTTTGGGCGAAGGTAATGCTAGAGCTGATGAAGCAGTCAGCTGTCTGGCAACAAATAAGTTTGAAGAAGCTCGTAACAGCCATGAGATGTTTCATCAAAATGCAAAGTCTTTACATCGACAGTATCAAATACCCATAGCAGATGCAAAGGGCATTGTTTGCTCCTGTCCTCAATGTAGTCATCATGGACCTGGTTTAGGGGTGGGCACTAACCCAAAAGGTCTGAGGGCACTTCAGGTTTGGCAAATGGACGTAACACATGTACCTGACTTTGGGAAGCTTAAGTATGTGCATGTCACAATTGACACCTATTCTCACTTTATATGGGCCACTGCACAAACCGGTGAAAAGGCATTACATGTGGAGAGACACTTAATGTCTTGTTTTGCTGTCGTGGGAGTACCTGTAGAAATTAAGACAGACAATGGTCCAGCGTATAGTAGTCAACGAGTCGCTAGGTTTATGACAACTTGGGGAATTAAACACATTAAAGGGATTCCTCACTCCCCAACGGGGCAAGCAGTTGTTGAAAGGGCAAACCGTACCCTGAAGGATTATCTTCAGAGACAGAAAGTATCGCAGGATATAGACATAACTAAACGGTTGACTAAGGTGTTGTTTACCTTAAACTATCTCTCCCTTAGGGAGGGTAGAGAGGGACCACCTGTTGTTATACATCACCAAACAGCGTGAGGGAACCAAACAACTACAGTTCCTGGTTTGAATGTTTTGTATAAAAATATGGCTTCAGGCGTATGGGAAGGACCTAATCTGGTGTTATTTATCGGTAGAGGTTATTTTTGTATCTCCACAGATAAAGGACCTATATGGGTCCCTAGCAAGTTTGTGCGACCTGTATGTCAAGATCAGAAGACGGAAGAGAAGACTCAGAGCGAGCAGACGGAATAAACTGTCTATGTTGTAAGGGATGTAAACCACGGGTATTATGCCAGTGTATGCTATGTGGGGTAAAATGGTACTGTAAGCCAAAGTACTGTACGTTTGATTAGTAACCGGGCATGAAGCAAGAGAAAACATACGACTAGTGCAATACCATACTGATTGGAGACAGTATACATCATCAGAATCTGTGAATCTGTGAAAGCACAGATTTGTTGGGTGGAATATGTAAAAAAAAAAAAAAAAAAAAAGAGAGAGAGAAAAAAATGTGGAAATTATGGGAGTAAACATGTTTGAGTGGTGGACTTGGTTTATGGTCTTGATGAATTTTTTATCTATAGGCCAAAGTATTATTGACATCTTGCCTAGGACAAACATATGGGTGACATGGGCAAATATCACGGGAATAACAGACTTGTTTAAATCTGCAACAGGCAGACAACCCCTTTAGAACTTGTTTAATTTGTATTCCCCTGCAAGTGAATGAAACAAATTTTGATGGTTTTTGGAATGTTAAAGCAGTGAATCTGACTTCCAATCAGAATGGTACATGTCTGAGTCCAAATGGCAGCATTACATGCTAAGAATATACGAAGGTTAGCATGTTGAGGAGAGAAACAATTTAATCTTACATCACAGATTTTAAGTTTGTTATTGCTTGATGTAGATAGTGTTAGCTATGCTACATTACAAAATAGAGCTGCAATAGATTTTTTGTTATTAGCACATGGACACGGTTGTGAGGATTTTGAAGGGATGTGTTGTATGAACCTTTCCGATCATTCCATATCTATGCACAAGGAGTTGTCACAACTGCAGGGAAACATGAAGCATATTCTTGCTGATGATAATCCCTTCGATGAATGGTTGAGAGGATTGGGGATAACAGGGATAACAAGTCGTTATTGATGGAAGGAATACGCATTGTTATAATCACTGTTGTAACGTTTTGAATTTTTGGCTGTTTATTTTCTTGTTTGAAGAAAGGTTTAACATCTACTGTGAAACAGACATGGGTTGTCCAAAAAGAAAAAGGGGGATATGTAGAGGAATTTTTAAAGGACCGAGGACATATGTTACCATTGTCCAGGTTGGACAACCCAGGCCTGTTAGTTGAAACTGCAGAGCAACTTTAAATTGTCCTGGGAACAAGCAGTGGGAGAAAGAAAACAAGCTGTGCACAAACAAGAAGCCAGGTGCAGAGCAAGTCCTGGGAACCGCGAAATCCACACACTCTCATCGGTACACTCTGATCAGGCGCCTGCAGCATGCTCACCGATCAGCCACACGGACGCCCGCGTGGCCAGAGACTTTTATCCAATCACCTGTGTGTAAAGTCATGTGAGCGGTCGGTTTAAGTTATAAATATGACCTGTTTAATAAAGGGAGCACGGCATGTAGCCATATTGGTGTGATTGTCGTGACTTGGCCGACTCTCCACGGGGGACCCTCTTCGTCCTGAAGGTGCACAAGTCCGTGGGACCTGATGAGATGCATCTGCAGGTCCTGAGGGAAGTGGCACACGAAGTGGCTAAGCCACTATTCATCATGTTTGAGAAGTCATGGCAGTCCAGTGAAGTTCCCATTGACTGGAAAAGGGGAAACATAACCTCCATTTTTAAAAAGGGAAAAAAGGAAGACATGGGAAAATACAGGCCAGTCAGTCTCACCTCGGTGCCATTATCTTAATGGAGCAGATCCTCCTGGAAACTATGCTAAGGCACAATGGAAAATTAGGAGGTGATTGGTGACAGCTAACATGGCTTCACTAAGGGCAAGTCATGCCTGACAAATTTGGTGGCCTTCTATGATGGGGTTACAGCACTGACAGATGAGGGAAGAGAGATTGATGTCATCTACCTGGACTTGTGCAAAGCATTTGACACTGTCCCACACAACATCCTTGTCTCTAAACTGGAGACACATGGATTTGATGGATGGATCACTCAGTGGATAAGGAATTAGCTTGATGGTTGCATGCAAAGAGCTGTGGTCAACAGCTCAATGTCCAAGAGGAGATCAGCGATGAGTGGCATTCCTCAGAGGTCGGTACTGGGACCAGTGCTGTTCAACATCTTTGTTGGCACCATGGATTCTGGGATTCAGCGCACCCTCAGCAAGTTTGCCAATGACACCAAGCTGAGTGGTGTGGTTGATGCACTGGAGGGAAGGGATGCTGTCCAGAGGGACACTGACAGCCGAGAGGTAGGCCTGAGTGAATCTCATGAAGTTCAACAAGGCCAAGTGCAAGGTCCTGCACGTGGATTAGGGTAATCCCCCAGTACCAATACAGGCTGGGCAGAGAATGGATTGAGAGCAGCCCCAAGGAGAAGGAATTGAGGGTGCTGGTGGACCAAAAGCTCAACATGGTCTGACAATGTGTGCTTGCAGCCCAGAAAGCCAACTGAATCCTGGGGTGCATCAAAAGAAGTGTGGCCAGTAGGTTGAAGGAGGAGATTCTTCCCCTCTGCTCTGCTCTTGTGAGACCCCACCTGGAGTACTGCATTCAGATCTGGGACCTCCAACAGAAGAAGGACATGGACCTGTTGGAACAGGTCCAGAGGAGGGCCACAAAGATGGTCAGAGTGCTGGAGCACCTCTCCTATGAAGAAAGGCTGAGACAGTTGGGGTTGTTCAGCCTGGAGAAGAGAAGGCTCCGGGCAGACCTTACAGAAACCTTTCAATACCTAAAGGGGGCTTATAAGAAGGATGGGGACAGACTTTTTACAAGGGCATGTAGTGATAGGACAAGGGGGAATGGCTTTAAACTGAAAGAGGATAGATTTAGATTAGATATTAGAAAGAAATTCTTTACTGTGAGGGCGGTGAGGCAATGGCACAGACTGCCCAGAGAAGTTGTGGATGACCCATCCCTGGAAGTGTTCAAGGCCAGGTTGGATGTGGCTTTGAGCAACCTGGGCTAGTGGAACACATCCCTGCCCATGGCATGGGGTTGGAATTAGATGATCTTTAAGGTCCCTTCCAGCCCAAACCATTCTATGATTTAAAAGTCCATGCAGTAATACTTTCAATAAGATTGTGTCTGGGTACTCTCCATGAGGGCAAGCTGCCCTTTATGTGAGAACAGCTGGAATGCATGGAGCCCTGCCTGGGGAGGGCTGATGAGCAGACTGAAAGCTTATGGGTAAGGCCTGAAGAGGAGACGGGTAAGGGTGGCATTGTAGTGGGCACCTGACCAGGAAGAACAAATGGATGAGGCCCTCTACAGACAGATAGGAGCAGCCTCATGTTAGCAGGCCCTGGTCCTCACTGGGGACTTCAACCACCACGATATCTGCTGGAGGGACAACACAGCAGGGTATGAGCAATCTAGGAGGTTCCTGGAGTGCATTGATAAAACTTCCTCACCCCAGTGATAGAGAAGCCAATGAGGAGAGGTGCTCTGCTGGACCTCCTACTGACCAACAAGGAGGGGCTCGTTGGGGATATGAAGGACAAAGGCAGCCCTGACTGTGGTGACCAAAAGATGGTGGAGTTCAGGATCCTGGGAGGAGGGTAAAAAGCAAGCTCACAACCCTGAACTTGAGGAGAGCTGACTCTGGCCTCTTCAGGGATCTGCTTGGAAGCGTCCCAAGGGATAAGGCCCTGGAGGGAAGAGGGGCCCAAGAAATGGTTAATATTGGAGGGTTACCTCCCCCAAGCTCAAGAGCAGTTCATCCCAACGAGCAGGAAGTTGGGCAAAAATGCCAAGAGGCCTGCCTGGATGAGCAAGGAGCTCCTGGCCAAACTCAAGCACAAAAAGGAAGCCTGCAGAGGGTGGAAGCAAGGATGGGTAACCTGGGAGGAATATGGAGACATTGTCCAAGCATGCAGGGCTGAGGTTAGGAAAGCTGGAATTCCCAACTGGAATTGAATCTGGCAAGGGATGTCAAAGACAACAAAAAGGGCTTCTGTAAGTACATAGCTGGCAAAAGGAAGACTGGGGAAAATACAGGCCCACTGCTGAATGAGACAGGGGACCTGATGACATAGGACATGGAAAAGGCTGAGGTACTTAATGTTGCCTTTGCCAAAACCAAGACAGCCTCAGTCTGTACTAGCAAGACCAGCCTTCAGGAATCCCAGACCCCAGAGACCAGGGGGAAAGTCTGGAGCAAGGAAGACATACCCTTGGTGGAAGAGGATCAGGTTAGGGAATACGTAAGCAAAAAGGATGTACATAAGTGCATGGGCCCTGATGGGATGCACCCATGAGCTCTGAGGGAGTAGGCAAATGTCATTGTGAGGCCACTCTCAATAACCTTTGAAAAATCATGGTGATTGGGAGAAGTGCATAAAGAGTAGAGGAAAGCAAATGCTACTTTTCTCTTCAAAAAGGGTAAGAAGGAGGACCCAGGGAACTACAGGCTGGTCAGCCTCACCCTGGGAAGGTGACGGAACAGCTAATCCTGGGAACAACTTCCAGGTGCATGAAAGACAAGACAGTCATGAGGAGTAGTCAACATGGATTCATCAAGGGGGAGTCATACTTGACCGACCTGATAACTTTCTCTGATGAAATGTCTGGCCTGGTAGATGCTCAGCAGTAGCCAAAACATTAGTGTGCTCTCAACACCCTTCTAGCTACAACTACAAAGCACAGTGCTATGAGGGCTGCTATGGGGAAAGTTACCTCTATTCCAGCCAGACCCAATACATTTACTTATAAAAGTTATCTTATGGCATAACACTGCCCATTAAAGCACTCAATATTCAAGAGCTGCAGCTAGGAGACAGTACAGAAACAAAACCATAGGCATATCCATTGAATGATACCAGACAATCTCTTTGACTCACAGTGAAATCAATGAAAAGCTCTTCAACAGTCACAAACATTTGTTAATTGCTGATGAACATAGATTAAGGAGGTAAGCAACTACCATGGCTGCTGCTGGGAATGAGCAAGGAGAAGACCTGAAAGAGTTGGGATGAACTGACATCAGCAAACCATGAGGTCCTAGCGATTTCTCAGCTGATGCTCTGTGGATAACTGGCTAGCTGAAAAGGGTCACATAGACATAGTCCAGCTGGCTGGACAAAAATGCACATCGCTCTCAGCTTATCTGAAGTAAAGCAAAAGTTACACAATAACAGGAAGATCGCGGTGGGAAAAGAATGTTGCAGGTGGGAACAGATAACTACAGAAGAGAAACTAGGGGCGGGCTTGGTATTTAGGCAACTAACCAATAATGAGCTTAACTTTTGTAATATGTATGAGCTAATTATAACAAGGCATAAAAGGTGACTGTAAGGTACAATAAAGAAAGTCTGCTGATCACTCATATTGAGTGACTGTGTCTTCCCTCCCTCGTGACAATGCTCATAGGAAATGACTTGTGCTGGTGACAATTTTTGCACGATCCTGCATGTGTTCCATGTTGTACCAAATTCTGATGTTAACCTAGGCCAAAAATTTAGAAGTAGCCTAGTGTTTTGTGCAGGTACTGGAAGAGCATAGATCAAAAAGGAAATACTCTCCTTTCTATGAAACTAAGATAATTTCTATAAATTGGCTTCATTTGATATCAGGATTAAATATTGTAGTCAGCCAAACTGTCTTGGGTACTGCCCTCTGGGGTTGGTACAGGAGATGCCACTCTCACTGTACTTTACAGCATTATTACTTAGACCTGAAGCCCCAAAATAGCCAAATGTGAACTAAAATAAGGACTAATTAGACTGGAGTGGCTGGCTAGGGACACTGAAAGTATTTGGTGCCACAAAACACTCAAATGAGGAAGGCACAGAAAGCACCTTCTTTTTCCCAGTGCAGTACAAAATCCCAGTAACCCAGCTGCTTGTCCAGGAATAACAAGTTTCTACTATCGCTTAGGACTTGAGTCACACAATGTGTCTAAAAATATTTGATAGTCACTGTAAATCTGTAAATCTCACTGTAAATAGTAGTCTAGGTCATACAAGGACATTTGAAAATAAAATTCAAGAGAAGCAAAAGGCAGATGCAACTGTCCGAATCCAGCAGCATCTGTTAAAAGAACAGCGACAGGTATCTCTTCTTCTCAATGACAGCTGGCTGTTTCCATGCACTTCTCCACACAAGATACGAGGTCCTAAATGACTACTTACTAGTAAAATCTGAAAGTAACTAACAACCTACAATAAACTTGAGTATGAATTTGACTGTTCCTATTGCTACCCAATAATGTAACAGGAACCAAGATTCAAAAGACAGAGTGAAAGAAGCTCACATTGGAACAAAAACTTACAAGAAAAACCTTGAATGGTGCAAATGCACATGAACTTCTTTAAAGACTTCACTGAATTCTCAAGCTCTAAAAGCCTTTAGAAAAACATACAAAAAATTGTGTTGACTTTAGTGTCCTAGTACTAGAGATGGCAACACATGTAGATATGCCTCCTGACTCTTTATTCAGCCCCTCCAAGAACCAATTGTGTGTCAGTCTGATATGTGACAGCCTGTGGGTTACTTAAGTGTCAAATATATGTATAAAAAAAACCCCAAAATCCAAATTACCCTTTTGTGCTGTCTTGCCAATCTTGCCTTAGTTTCATCCAGTTCTTTGTGAATCTTCAGTACATGCTTGTTCATTTTACGAATAGTGGAATGTAAGATTTCCCAGACGTAGAACCTAGGAAAGATGCAGAACCCAAAACAGTAAATTGCACACTGCTCCAAGACAGAAAATGTGCAGATCTGCTATAACTCTCAATTCTTCTTATTCAAATCATCAGAAACAGGGCAACTTTGTATTGCTACAGAGCAAGTTAGATAGAAAAGTGCACAACATTGATCTGGGGGAGATTTACAACATTTCATTGCCATTACCTAGGACATCTACTGGAGCGAGCAAACATTCAATATTAAGAAAGCATATCACTCACTTCTTACCTGTACTTTGCACTGAATTACCAAACCAGCACTTTATTTCAGAATCATTCTGCAACACTACTAGCATCAAAATGCCAGGTCTGAGCATTTTTCCCACTCTCAGTAAACAATATATCGGAGGGTGATGCAGGATACATAGAATCATAGAATCGTTTAGGTTGGAAAAGACCTTTAAGATCATCAAGTCCAACCGCTAACCCAGGACCGCCAAGTCCACCACTAAACCATGTCCCTAAGCACCACATCTACACATCTACACATCTTTTAAATACCTCCAGGGATGGTGACTCCACCACTTCCCTGGGCAGCCTGTTCCAATGCTTGGTAAACAATTTCAGTAAAGCAATTTTTCCTAATGTCTAATCTAAACCTCCCCTGGCACAACTTGAGTCCATTTCCTCCTGTCCTATCACTTGTTACCTGGGAGAAGAGACTCTGTCTACAACATCCTTTCAGGTAGTTGTAGAGAGCAATAAGTTCCCCCCTCAGCCTCCTTTTCTCCAGACTAAACAACACACCTATATGCCCTAGGTGCAAGCCAAGACTCCACCAGGCTAGCAGCTATACAACAGGGTTGATGGTTCTTGTCCAGAAATGGTCCTAGAGCTTCTCCTTCCACTTTGGCAAACTTACAGGCTACTTGCATGAATCTTGCTAGCATAGCTTTTTGCAGGACATAGAAATGTACGCTGCAGCTCAGAGGAAAATCCTAAAGCTTGTGTTTTAGGGAAGCAACACAATTTTATGTAGAGTTTAAAGCAAAATAATAAAGGAAACACTACAATTATTCTAAATTTTTAAAAAATGGATTCTAATAATTTAAAATAAAAAGTCAGATAAAAAGCAACTCAAGACAGAAATTCCATACTTGTTACCTAGTAAAATCATGTGCAAGTTCTGAAGAGAAGATCCAGTTTGCTACTGCAGCGCAATCAACAATCTGTGTTCGAATCATCTTATCCACAAGAACAGCAATCATCTACATTTTGGGAAAGACAAGATGGTCATTCCTACTACAAGAAATGTTCAAGTTTACCTGCTGCAACATGGAATCTGTGAAATTACTGTGGGCTAAGGTACATCTAGTGCTGGGTTGTATGAAAAGTTATTAGAGTCAAGTTTGGTTTTATGCAACTTTGCAAATACATTAGTCAAATTAACGAGTGATTTCAAACACTTTAGGAAGCTAGTATTGCTTAAATTAGACATCTCATTTGCTGAACCTAAAAATGCTCAAACTAGGGGAGCTGTATCAATCATGCCAAGTATGCATTCGCATTTTAACAAGTCATCTTTATTCTTCATATATGATGACTTCACTTTTCATTCAAGTGAGTACTTCTGCTATTCCCAAGAGCAAAAATACAAGAACTGAATTTTGAAACAAGGCATCAGAGAAGCAAGTCCCAATAGTCAACATTGGAGTATCCAACCAGAAGACATGTTCCTGTTACATAACCATAAGGTAACAGCAACTGCTAGCCTACTCTCCTTGGACTTTGACAGTCCCCAACCACAACCATGTGCTCTTTCCTGCAGGAACTCTTCATTTTAGAATGAAACCAGCACCGTATATAAGTATTTACTACAGGACCCTACCTTGGATGAGGTTTGTGGGAAAATCAAGCAGGTAGCTACAAAATCTTTTGATTAGAACAGCTTTGTGACATTCAGAAGAAAGGGCCCATCTTAATTATTCATGTACTCCATACCACAATACCCAAGAAACTCAACCTGCAACGTGTTTATTCTCATAATCATCCATTCTCAAATATAATAAGAAATTGTAACAAAGCTCAATTTAAGGTAGAAAACTAAATTAATGGAATGAAACAGAGAACTCATGACTCGTTTCTCAATTTCCAAGACTACTTCCTATATGCATTTGTCTTAAGAAATTCTTCCTGACATCATCTAGATAATTCAGTTTGAGCCTTCATGTAACACAGACATAGGAATTCGTGAAAGTATTCGATCTTCATGTTAAAGTTTCCCTTTATGACATCAAAGCCTTTGTGCCCCCAGAAAATAGTTGAGGCTGTGACCATCCATAATTTAAAGGTTGATATTTCAGATAGGAACTTATATATATATTTAATCTCTGCTTTTTTTGAGCATTTTATTTAAGAAGCTATTTTACAATATCTTACCTCTCTTTCAGGACCTGACTTTTAAGAATATTAAAAGCAATCTTTTAGTAACCCTAGAAAATGGGCCTTAGGCCCAGTAGTAGATGCAAGGATTCTCCAGCACTCAATGAGATTATTTTTGCAAGTCTGGCTCATGCAAGTGAGGCAGCAATCACTTCCAGACATAATATCATATATTACAAACACACCAGGGAAAAGTATCCAAATAACTAATAGAGAAAAAATGAATACAAGTTTCTTACTGTTCTCCATTTATAAAACAACATCAACACGGGGAAACAACAACTGCTGTGAAGAAACTGCATGTTCTAAACTGAGGTATTTTTCATAGTTCTTTCAGCACATTATTTCATCAGACTCAGGAATTAATTTTAAGCATGGTAGTGTCACAGACAAATCTGTTCTGAACATTGGTTCAGAGCAGATTTCCTTGCTCTGCCTGTACATAACACTGATTCCAACCTGGTCTTTGTGGCTCGTGATTGCTAGTGAAAAACCACACAAGTGCTAAATAACCAGGTTCTATCTTTTTACCCTACTAATCAGGTTCTCTCTTCAGCCTACTTCTGTGTTACTAGATCTACATCTTAAAAATCAAAAAGCACAAGAACACTGTTCTAGTATTGAAATCTTGAAGAAAAACAGGGTTGGGTTGGCTTGGGTTTGTTTTGGTTTGTTTTTTAAGTTACTCTCTCGTAAACCAGACCATAGCACAAGGCTGAAAGTCTTCTACGCTGAACTTTTAACATGAAAATCTCACTGATAGAGAATAAATTTGATGTCCAGTTTAAGGCACTTAACAGTAGTAAACACAACTTCAATTCATTTAAATACAAATAGACAGTATTTTTAAGTAAACAAAGGAAATTGTAATGCTTTATATTTTAACATGACTTTCTGTGAGAGGCAACTTCAACAAATATCTGCCATTGATGCTCTTACTTGCGGATGATTCTTCCAAACCTCATATACAACTCTCAGGACATGGAGTTTCCCCTCATCACTTTCAGCAAGTACTTTGAAGACTTCGTGAAACCTTTAAAGAAATATAGGTAGTGAATAGAGGGGTTAGGATCAGGGCAATGAAGCAGAATCATGTAGTAAGGGGTTTAGATGGTCCCAACATTTTCTTTTGGCCAATCTGCAACAATTCTGGAAAGGCTACGCCCTGACAAATGGAACTGTCCTGAGTTTAAAATGTTGCAGAGACAAAACATCTCCTAAAAGCAATATAACCCTGCCTCAGGGCAAACTTACTCCTCAAAGCTAGGCTACAGTTTTCTTGCTTTTAAATGCAGGAGAGAACTCTGCTGCTTGATGTGCTTATCTATAAAACTATCATTAAGAGGATGTAATAAATTTGCAAGTAGCTAATCCAGACACTAGCTAGGATATTTTTTCATTACACTGTGGGTGTTTCTCAAGACTTTGCAATAGTATGCACGAAGAATCATAACACACCAGACTTGTTAGAAAGATTACTTAAGACTTCCTATTAACTCTCTTTTTATTTTAGGTAGATTAAGTTTTCATAATTAGAAGTCACATACAGAAATATCTACACACTTAACGAGTTGATGAACTGCCACACAAATGACCTCCCCACGTTTTGTTTTTTAAAAAACAAATTACTAACCTGCATGTTATTGACTGATTTAAACACAACAGCACAAGCCAACAGCAGTATGCTTGTGCAGGCAACTAACTCATAGCGTAATACCTTTTGTTAGCAACAAAAGCAAGGTGAGAGCTGGGTTGAAAGACATTTTTGTAGGCTACAATGAAGGGTACAAGGGGATTTATTTCAGCATGATTTCAGGAGTAACGTTTACATTTAAGAAAGATACAATGATTTGGGGGTTTTTATTTCAATTACAGACATTTATAACATTCTCTACTGCATAGATGTACATTTCCTCTTGCACTTTATGCCAACATAAAGCTCCAGGAACGACCTAAATGCTTCTGTGCAGTGACTGAGCTTAATGATGGTGACAATAGGGTTGAGTGTTTATGAGTGAGAATCAGGGGGAAGGCCAACAAGGCAGATGTCATGGTGGGAATCTGTTATACAACACCCAACCGGGATGAAGAGGCAGAGGAAATATTCTATAAGCAGCTGGGACAAGCCTCAAAATCACTAGTCCTTGTTCTGACTGGATGGCCAAGCCCAAAGAGTGGTTGTGAATGGAGTCAAATCCAGCTGGTGGCTGATCACAAGTGGTGTTCCCCAGGGCTCAGTGTTGGGGCCAGTCCTGTTTAATATCTTTATCAGTGATCTGGATAAGGGGATTGAGTGCACCCTCAGGAAGTTTGCAGATGACACCATTACGAGGGGAGACTGTTGATCTGCTTGAGCGCAGGAAGGCTCTGCAGAGGGATCTGGACAGGCTGGATTGATGGGCCAAGGCCAATTGTATGAGGTTCAACAAGGAGAAGTGCCGGGTCCTGCACTTGGGTCACAACAACTGCACACAACGCTACAGGCTTGGGGAAGAGTGGCTGGAAAGCTGCCTGGTGGAAAAGGACCTGGGGGGGTGCTGGTCAACAGCTGGCTGAACATGAGCCAGCAGTGTGCCCAGGTGGCCAAGAAGGCCAGCAGCATCCTGGCTTGCATCAGAAATAGAGTGGCCAGCAGGACTAGGGAAGTGATCAGCCCCCTGTACTCAGCACTGGTGAGGCTGCACCTCAAATACTGTGTTCGGTTTTGGGCCCTTCGCTACAAGACATTGAGGTGCTGGAGTGTGTCCAAAGAAGGGCAACAAAGCTGGTGAAGGGTCTGGAGCACAAGTCTTATGAGGAGCGGCTGAGGGAAGTGGTGTGGTTTAGCCTGGAGAAAAGGAGGCTCAGGGAAGACCTTATCGCTCTCTACAACTACCTGAAAGGAGGTTGTAGCGAGGTGAGTGTTGGTCTCTTCCCCCAGGTAACAAGCGATAGGATGAGAGGAAACAGCCTCAAGTTGTGCCGGGGAGGTTTAGAATGGATATTAGGAAAAATTTCTTCACCAAAAGGGTTGTCAAGCATTGGAACAGGCTGCCCAGGGAAGTGGTGGAGTCACCGTCCCTGGAGGTATTTAAAAGATGTGTAGATGTGGTGCTTAGGGACATGGTTTAGTGGTAGACGTGGCAGTGCTAGATTTATGGTTGGACTCAATGACCTTAAAGGTCTTTTCCAACCTAAATGATTCTATGAGTACCAAACAGTCTCTATTTTAGAACCCCTACAGGGCTACTGGTAGAATCAGACATTCAAGGCTGTACTCAGAGTCATGCTCAGGTAAAGAATGCTGATATGGCCAGATGTGACAACATGAAAATCTCAAATTGATATGTACCTTTATACTTGCAAGATACTTAAAGCAGAAAAAAACCCTCACCCTAAGGCAATCAACATGCTTAAGATGTATATGCTCTTGTTAATAACTCCATTCAGCTATGTAACCTAGTTTTCACATTACCTTTCTTTTAGTAGTGTTACTGCTTCTGCCCAAAACACACCATCACATCACATTATGCAGCATCTAAAATGTTACTGAAGCCTGCAGATGAGTTACCAGGCACCTCACAGTCAGAATGAAATGGTTCTGTAAGCCCCAAAATAATGCACATACCACACTTACTTAGCCAGAGCACTGAAGGAGTGGCTGAAAGACTTCGCAGCTAGATGGAGCAGAGTCTGCACAAAAACTTCTATTTTCAAAGGATTGAAGGTGAATCCTTCATCTGTAAGTTAAAGTTAAAACAAGTACTTCAAGTAGAGGTTTTAAGTTGCTCCAAATACTTTAATGATAATTTTTGTAAATTTTTTAAAATAAATTAAAGCAAAAAAAATTCAGCAACTGGATATTGCACAGCTGAACAGGGAGTTTGTAAATATCTTCTAGAAGGTGCAGATCTTGAGACTTTCATCTGTCATGGAGAAAACATGTAGAAATGGTTCCAGGTTAACAAGAAATAGCAGCAAAGACACAGCTATGCTAGTGGCATCTAAGAGCACTGATAGAGAGAAGCAGGGAACAACAGCTGAAGATGCTGCAGAAGTCTGCACTGGGTTGGAGACAAGGCAGGCATGCAAGGAGACAAGAGCATGGGAAAGGGGGAATGGATGAGAAGAGAGGAAGCTGCAGATGATTATAATACAGAGGTTGGATATTTGTAATGGTTGGGGGGAAGGGGTATACGGGACACCTGAGGTGAATGGTTCTGAATCCCCTGGACGCTGCTGTAGACCTGCTGGCAACAATGGGTAAAAAACAGAACATCAATTACTATGTGGTCTTTATAGTAAATCAAGGAAAACAATACTGGCTCTCAAGCAAAAAAAGGCTTGCTGCTGCTTTGTGGTTGCATAACATAACAACACTTACAAGTATTGCAGTATTACCCAAACTGTCCCTATGTTTTCAAGATCACTCCTTAAACGGGTAGCTCACACTCCTTTCAGACCCCAAGAGCACATTGGCTTTGGAAATTGAGCATTACGTGAGGCTGGACCAACAGCAAATCTGGAAAGAAGTTGAGCAAAGTCCTACTGTGAGAATACAGTTTCATTTAGATCTAGGGAAAGCTAAGATAGCCAGGGTGCTAGCTTTAACTGCTATGAGGCTGTATCAACAGGAGGCAAGTAGGGCAAAGACACTTGATCTTCAGGACAAAGCTGACACCATGAAATGAGCTCTAATGCTGAAGGCAAAGAAAAATGTTAAATATCCTTCATGCCACCTCTGTGGATAATTAGCAGAACCCACATCAAGGGCCAAGCTACTTCTATTAACTAGAACAGATCTCTGTACATGACAAGAGCAGAAGAAATACTGACAAATTCTGTTACCTCCATTTATTGTTAAACTGAAACCAACTATGAGAAAGAAAAGCATACAGTTAAATTAGCAGCAGAAACCATAACTACAGGACAGCAAAATGGTTTAGATGCAAAACTAATGACAACCTTGCAATGCCTAATATCAGATGTCCTTACCATCGTCATCATCCTTATTTGGATTAGGCACATCTTTTAAAATGTTGAAGATTTCATCATTACTGGCCTTATTTTTAATTGCAATCGTTAAACAGAGCGCTACAGTATACCCAGGAAGAGACCCTAAATGAAAAGAGAAAGTTCATATAAACTTTTTCAAGTCTAGGATGGAATGAATATTTTTAATCAGCATGCTTCTCAGAGAAGCATGTATACTTCCCAGCTATTCCCAAAACTTGCTGCTCCCAATACCACTGTCCACATGACCATTCCATAAAATTAATCAATGGGTTTCCTATTTTTCACAAATTAAGGTCCTTTTCTAGGACCTTCAGAGTTATGGGGGGAATAACTCCCCTTATTAAAACTCCATTCTATTTTCCATCAGCTTCATAAAAATACAATATTTACCTGCATTTTCTCAGTTATCTCTGCCTGTGATAATGACAGAACCTTCACATGATTTGCTACCTCTCTGTTTGCGTCATTAAACCAGATTTGTTTAGTAAAATCTTTTGTTAAGTGCCCTATTCATTCAAAAACTAGTCCATATTATCTTGTTACATTAATTTCTACACAGAATTCTACCCGAATGATGGAAATAAATGAAATTTTCTTTTTTTAGACTCCTGGAAAACCAAAGCAAACTGTCACACCTAGACTGCAGTCACCTCAGCATGATTTAACTTCATACATCTAGATTATTTTTTTAAAAAAAGGTTTAGATTAGAAAGATCCAGACAGCACTAGATCAAAACCAAGCATATTTATTTCAGCTGAGTTCTCCTTCATGAAGTTAGAGTAATTTGACACTAGGATATTCCCTTGCTTTGAAACAATTTGCTTGGAATTGAAGTTTTGGTAACTTAAATACTTACTATTGCTTTCATCTCCATATTTGTAAACACACACTGGGTTTGCAGGACTGAGAACAGAAAAGCTTGGAGGAACAATGTCTATTATTCGCTGATGATAGGAAAGCCTACAAAAGTAAGTTTCACAGCAGTAGAATTATAATAGCATATCATCATCAGGGTTGACTCAACTCACTGATTTAAAGTATTTTTCCTATTTTTTAATTTGGACTGTGCAAAAAAAAAAAAAATCAAAACGTTTACTCAATACAATGGTAGTTCCTGAAAGATAGCAAGAGATAACTTAATCAAAACTTTCTAGTAGATGCTTAAATACTAGAATTTCATCCTCACACAAGTCTAAGATGCTACAGGGACAATTGGTAAAATACTGGTATTAAAAGTGTGTGTGTGTGTGTGTGTGTGAAGATTAAACCAAATGGCTTTGTTTTATCTTCCATCTTTCTTACTTTACAAACACTGAATTCCTCTACTAAACTTGCAGTAAAATCAAAAGGAGACACAAACAAAATGAAATAGTTTTGCAGCACAATTTCACACTTTGTACATTAAACTCTTGCAAAACAACAGGTAAGCTTTTTCCATGTAAAATACTGAATTACATAGGTTCTTTGAACATTTTGCTCTTGCACTCTCCTATACCCCCATTTCCACAATCACGAGCCCAATCCTGACAGCTGTTGTGCTTTTGCAGCTTCTTTTTAAGGTCCATGAGAATTGGAGATACTCAGAACAATGAAGATACTTATTTATCTTAAATTAGACATATAACCCCTCTTATTTCTGTGAATAGCCACAGTTTTTCAGTAAGTTACCTGAACTCTTTTTCCCTTCCCTGCCTGCCTGCCCTATTATCAGCTCTTTTTACCTATCCCCAAGCAGAAAAAGTAAAGCCTTCTTAATAATGTCACCTCCACTTGCTCCACCTATTTGTCCCCTAGTCCACTAGGAAAAGCAGTGCTCTACAACAGATACACTAGAACAAAACTGAGCAAGACAACAGAACAAACTTTAGCTAAAAAAGTTAACTGAGAAAATATGTATGCTTAAGACGAGAGCCACTTTAAAAAGAATGCATCATTACCTGGAAGCAATGGCCAAACTACAATTTGACTACAAAAGCAAGATGTTCAGAAGTCTTACTTACCTCATGCATTTTTCCAAAACCTCTCTCACAAATTTGGATTTGGGCTTCTCAAGGTCCTGAGTAAGACAGTCTGACCTATCAAATAAAAACCAAAAACAACAAAAAACCCCAACCCAAACCCCCAAACAATTTCTAACAAATGTATTTGTGTTCTAATCTGTTTTGGTCTGATACTACAGGTAGGGAACATTCACTGGATAATCACAATTCATAAAATCATTTAGGTTGGAAAGAATCTCAGGAGGCTACATACTCCAACTTCCTGCTCAAAGCATAGTCAACAATGAAATCGGATCACTCAGGGTTTTGTCCAATCAGTTCTGAAAGCTTCCAAGGATGGAGATGCCACAACCTCTCTGGGCCCCTGGTTTAGTGTTTATCCTCACAATTAAATATTTTGCTTTATATCCAGATGGAACCTCCCATGTTTGAATTTATGGCTACTATCTCTTGTCCTCCTGTCATACACCTCAGCATGGAGACTAGCCCCATCCTCTCAGTTCCCTCAGCCTCTGCTCACAGAGCATGTGCTGCAGCCCCCTGACCAACTTGGTGGCCTTCTGATTAACTACCACCAGTTTCTCAATGTCTGTCTTGCATTGGGGGGAGAAACTGGACACAGTGCTCTAGATGAGGTCTAACAAGTGCCAAGTAAAGGGGAATAATCACTTCCCTCAATCTACTGGATACACTCCTGTTGACACTGCCCAGGATACTGTTTAGCCTTTGTCACTGGCAAGATACTGGGTTTTGTTTAGCCTATTGTCCAGCAAATCCCCAAGTCCTTTTCAGCAGAGCTGCTCCCCAGCCAGTCAGTCCCCCACCTGCCCCATTGCAGGAGTTAGTTCATTCCAAGTACAGGACTCTGCATTTGTCTTTGTAGAATTTTGGGAGGTTCCTCTCAGCTCATTTCTCCAACTTGAATAGATCCCTCTGAATGACAGCCCTGTCCTCAAGCATATCAACTGCACCCCCAAATGTAACATTGTCTACAAGCTTGATGAGGGTGCATTCTGTCTCCTCTGGGTCATCAATAAAGATCTTAAACAGGACAGGTCTCAGGACTGACCTCTGTAGTACTCCACTTGTAACCAAGGTCCAGGTAGAATACAAACCATTAACCACTACCCTCTGAGCATGACAAACCAGACAGGCTTTCATCCATCTAGATCATAACAAACCAATTTGGATACAAGGATTCTGTAGGAGACCACGTAAAAAGCTTTTCTAAAGTCAAGGTGTATGATATTTACTGCTCTCCCCTCACCCACAAATTTAGTCCTTTCATTATACAAGGCAATGAGGTTGGTCAGGCATGATTTACCTTTGGTAAACCCATACTGACTGTTCCCAGTCACCACCTTATCCCTTGTGCTCCGAAATGCATTCCAAGAGGACTCACTCCATGATTTTCCCAGGGACCAAAGTGAGACTGACAGGCTTATAGTTCCACAAATTGTTCTGTTGACCTTTTTTTGAAAATGGGTGCAACATTTACCTTTTTCCAGTTATCAAGGATTTCTCCTGATCTACACAGCCTTTCAAAGCAAAGACAATAGAGAGCAGCTTCACAATGAAATTGGCCAGCTCTCCCAGCACCCTCAGGTGCACCCCATCTGGTCCCATTAATTTTTATAGATTAAGATTTCTCAAGAGATTGCCAATTTGATCCTCTTCCACTACTGGTAATTCTTCTCCTTGAACACTATCTCTAAGCACAGAGACTTGAGAGACCATGTTTGTAAAGACTGAGGCAAAAAAAGGCATTGAGTACCTTAGCTACCTCTGCTGTCACTAAATCACCTGCCCCATTCAGCTGCAGGCCTTCGTTTTCCTTGTTTATTCTTTTAATGATAATGTAGCAGCAGGAGCTCTCATTGCCCTTTATGTTCTTTGCAAATCTCAATTCAAGTTGAGTTTTGGCTTTCCTAATACCATCCCTGCCAACCCAGGCAATGTTTCTAAATTCCTCCTTTGCAGACTTGCATCCTTCCGTATTGCCCTTTCAGCAGGGAACCTCAGGGAGGTTTAAGTCCTCCATAAAAAACAGGGTCTGTGATCCAGAGGATTCCTCCAGTTGTTTAAAGATGACTGACTGCTTTCTAATCCTAATCAGGTAATTTGTAAATTCTACCATGATGTCACCCTCACTGGCCTCTCTTCCTATTTTGACCAACAAGCTCTCAATCAGCCTGTTGCCTATTCTATAGAAGAGGTATTCAATCTGGTCCTTCACATAGAGGGCAACTCCCCTCATCTTCTTCCCTGCCTGCCTTTTCTGAAGAGTCTGAATCCATCCATTACAGAATTGTAGTTAAATGAGCTCTCTCATCACAGCTCAGCTACTTATCAGTGGTTCATCTGCACACAGAGCTCTAGCACTTTCTTTGTTTCCCAGGCTGTGTGCATTTGTCCACAGACACTTGAAGGGGGGGGCCCTTTTGTCCCGCTTTATCCTTCCAAGTGCTTTCTCGCTTTCATCACCCCACCCCATGTTCTTTCCACCCCATTTTCCATTCCCTCATATCACTTCATGGTATGAACTCCATCACCCAACATACCTAGTTGAAAGCCATTTTCACCAGGTTGGCAAGCCTGTTGGCAAAGATGCTCTTGCCTCACCTTGTCAGATGGATCCTGGCTCTCCCTAGCAATCCTTATTCCTTAGAGGGACCCACAGTCATAAAACCCAAAGTGCTGCCTCGAACACCAGCCATGCAGCCAGCTGCTAACTCACAAAATGCATCCACTCCTCATGTAGGTTTGAGACACCACCCATGTCCTTCACCTTTGTCCCTAGAGCTCTGTAGTTATACTTGATATATTCCAGGTCTCCCCTGGCAGTATTATTGGTGCCCACATGGATGAGTGGCAAGAGGTAATAGTCCAAAGGCCAGACAAGTCTTAACAGTCTCTCCATAACCATCCTGGATATGGGCCTTTAGCAAGAAACAAACCTTCCATGACAGCATGTCTGGTCAGCAGATGGGTGCCTCCATCCCCTGCAGAAAGGGATCTCTAACCACTGCTGCCTCCTGTTGCTAATGCACAATTCATACCCAGCTGGCTCTGAAGCCTCCCTTACAGAGAGAGCCTGTTCCCCTGCATTAGATATTACAGGACTGTTCAGATCTAAGGACAGAGGAGTCTTCTGCTCCAGAAGTTACAAGTCTCTGGCCTCCCCCATCTTGGCTATCTCTCATCCACCACTGGTTTAAGTGTAGCGTCTTGCTGTCCCTTCCTCCTTGCATTATGTGGCTCAGTCTCTGGTCTTTGCAAGGTCTCTACGCAGACTCTGTTGATCCATTCGCCTTCCCTAATGCTACAACAGCCTGCTCACCTCCTTACACAGCTCCTTTACCTGGCAATTCTGCTCTTTGACCAGAGCACACCTCCCACAAGCAAAACCACCACTGCCTCCTGCTTCAGGCAATTCCTGCAGCCCCAGACCTCGACAGCAACATTCTTCCTCTAAAGCTCTATCTGGAACAAGGCTTTTAATTTATCAGGGGTGTTGTTTCCAACCAGCGCTGGGGACAGAGCCCTGTGGCACATCACCACCATTGCTGTACAGCCCCACACTGTCTGGAGCTCCATGGTGTGCTGACTGCTTCTATTTTCTGTACTCTGGGAGCTGCATTTCGGCTTACCAGCTAAACAGGTGTCACCCACAGCAGCTAACCAGCAGATTACTCCCTAGTCAGCAGACTGTTTTAGACTTTCACGTTTTACAGTGCACACAATTTGAAGATAAGGAGCCAGTCTATCCCTACTTCCTTATTGGCCATTAGCAATCTTAAGAATCCCTTCTTCATAAGGTAATTTTTTGAATGGCTTCTCTGAAAAATTAAAGCAGCATTTGCTCTGTCGGTTAGACTGTTTTCCCGAGGAAACAAAGCTTGTATGATTTCACTATGTTCCTCCCTCCAAACAATTTTTGGGTTCTTAGCTAATATTAAATACATTTCAGAGAAAGAGAAGTCTCAAAGACAGCTACATTCTTAAAAGTTTTGTGAAAACTGGTAGCTTGGTAGAGAGTTATCCACATCAGTGTTCCCAACAAGGGGAATGCAGGCAATGAAAAAACAGCTATTTGGAGGCTCCCACTTGGTCAATCAACATGAACAAACTTGATAAGAAGCAAACGTACAACTCCCAATTGGCACAACACAGGGGATGTAAGTAAATCTGAAGTAATGCATCACATACAGGGCTGTACTCCTCTTCCCAGGGACACCTAGGTACATTGGCTATGGGATGCAGGTATGGTAACAGGCTGCAGAAGTTATACTGTAGGAGGGACTAAGCCCCCAAGTAATCTTTTTTTTATGTGGGAGCAGAACAGAATGGGAGTAAGCAGAAGGCATGGTACCTGGAATACAAGGCTTTGGGAAAGCTATGGTTAGGCACTGAGGGGGTGCAGGGAACTCCTGCTAGAAGCCAAAAGATCAAGATTCAGGGGGAGGGTGGGGGTTGTCATGTTAGGATGGCACTCAGACAGTGAAGTTACACATATGAATAAAGAGAACCAAATGGAAGGAGAGTCAAGGCAAATTACTAATAAGTAGGAGAACCCTTCTGAAAAGCTTGCAAACAACTGACTGAAGTGATAAGGACAAAAATATACAGGCAAATCAGGTTTCCACTATTTACAGAACACAGTACTTCTTGGATTCATTACAGAAAACTGTGATTGTTTTTATAATGACTACAGGTTACCAACCTTGTCTACCAAGGAATGGTAGTAAACAGGTGGGGGGGGAGGGGTCAAAAGCATTAGTGGAAAGCAGTTAACAGAACCACTATGTTGTGACATTTGCTGGCTAAGTTTGAAGGTTTAACTTATGATGGGAGACAGACTGACTTACCAATCTTCCCAGCTCCAACGGAACTGAAAGTTACTCAAGTGGTGGGAAAACCAGTTAATAAACCTTTTTTAAAAGAAGAAAGCTCTATTAAATACCAGAACTGCAAAGAAAAACAGCAAACAAAAAAACCTCCCCACAAACCTCCTAGTTCACAAGTAGAATACATCTATAAGAAAATCTCAAAGATAAGCCCAAAGTCTCCAATCTGTAGTCATCAATGCATTAAATATACATCGATGTTGACTCATACAAAAAGATTGAACTGAGAGTCAAAAGCCAGACTTTATGGATGAATGTGCAGTCTCTCTTGTTCTTGTACATATACGAGACCAATGACATTTTAATAAGCAGTGAAAAAACTTAGTGCAAGTCTACAGGCTTTCACATTTTTGCACAGTAATTTTAGTTCTACATAATGCAGACCACTCAAATCACAGAAACACCACTGCTCTTTTCCAGCTAGCCAACCTTCCCATAAACCCACTTCCAACCCTTTCCTTCCTCAGGCCAACAGGGAGGAGAAAGTAGTACAGAACAGAAGGGGGTATGGATGTGGAAGAGTTGTCTTAGCTGCACTGTATAGCTAATCAGACTAGTGACTTGAAGGAAAGAGTTTCTGGGGGAAGAAAGGCAAGTGGTCAGTTCATCCCTTACCTTCTCTTCAGATGGCTCAAGTCTAGAGCCCCAAAAACATTTTGTACAGAATCAAACTGTTTATCAAGGATTTCAGATGATCCTTTTAAAAAATGCATCGATATCCAATGCACAAGAAAAATGAGAAACATATTCTGTTGCCCCCAAAATATATACTTACCTGTCTATACACGTAGTATTCATTGTATCCAAGCGCATGTAAAGCATTTCTGTGGCTTGTGCAAGCTGAAAGTTTCTTATTAAAGTTAACAGAGAAGCATCTGAAATCATAAGTTACTCTCCATTTTTCAGAGATGATTTCATCAACTCTCTACTGACAGCTTCCTGTCTCTATATCACGACTTACCCCATTTTGAAAAGGCCACAGGAATAAATAAAATAATAAAGCATGCAGTTTTCTCCAATAAGTAACATCTATTCTCTAAACCAAGTCTGGGTTTCTTCCATTTATTACAGCAAGACCATTAGCTGCTTTTACTGGAAGCCAGAATCCCCACCATGAGACAACAAAAACTGCACACTAATGATACGAATGGACATCAATCTCATTATGGACCACATTTCACATGCTCCTGTTGCTGCCTAATCAATGGACCATCTTTGCTCATCATTAACAGTTCAAGAAAGTATGTCCACAGTGGCCTGACCCAAAGACCATGGCCGGCCAACCCTGATCCTTTGTTGCTGTACCCCTATTGATACTTACTGCAAGCAGGTCCCCACAATTTTAGGGATAGTCTCAGTGAGAGTTTAGGCTATGTGGTTACAAACAATGGGTGATTTCAAGCAGTAGAATAAAACTTTGGGAATGGAATTACCAGTAGGCATGTCTGTTAGTCCTCCATTCTCAGTGACTGTAGCTCAATTAGCCACAATCTAAAATTACAATGAAAAAGGGCCAATGCAACACTCAGAATTAGATAAGAGCTGATACTTCTTTCCTCACCATTAGCTACTCTCTGACCTGAGAGATTATTATTGACTTTATTAATATTCCTAGTCCATTTGAGTGCAAATTCAAACAAGTTAATTTAACTACTGCACTTTGCAGTGAAATGGACTAGAAGCACTCATACTGCTGTTAAAACAAAAGATTTAAGAAATTAATAATTTCATTTACTTTTCCCGGTTTTAATGTGACTACAATGATGCCATAAACTTCCCTGATGTAAGAACAGGGCTCAGAAACATGCAAGTTATTTATTCCATCCTTTGGCTACAAGATGGCTCTTCAAAAAGATCTGAGGAAGAATCAGAACACGGCCTCTCAGTTTGCCTGGTCTGCAAGCTAAAGAACAGGTTTAGATGTGAATGCAAGTTTTACTTATGACTGTTAAGCTGTGTTATTCTTTCATGTGAACAGTGTTATTGGTAGTTTCATACAGCTAAACACGGAAAGAAGGAAAATTTATTACTGCTGACTTTTATTGCTATTCTATCCTGTACAGAACAAAAGAAAAAAATACTCTGTTTTAAAAAGGCTCTTTAGCAGCATGAAAAGGATACAACTTGTGGTAAAGAGCCAGGCTGGAGTTTGCACAGTTCAATGAGGAGTGCTGTGTACATAACCTCAATATGTGGTGGAGAAGGAAGCTGAAACAATTCTGCAAATATTACCTACATGGGAGGAAAACACAGAATCAGAGCACAGTCAGACTCAGCCTGCAGTCTTGAACTTGAGAAAAGCAATGCAAACATTCAGCAATTACCTACCAAACCGAGGCCCATTTTATTCTGTCAAACTCATGTTCTGGGAATAAGAGAGTACCTTCAAAAGATAGTGCAAATTCTTCACCATACTGTTACAGATTTGCTAATAAGTTAAGATTGATTGACTTTATTTGATTGATTATTTGATTTTATAAAATTATTTTATAGAATAGAAATATAGAAGGATAAGAAATATATTTTAATGAAACTTATAGTTGCACAGTAAAAGCTGCTATGAGATCCTCTGTACATCCCGTACCAAGGCCAGAAGAATGGGCTAGAATCATTGTTAAAACTTAGGTAATAACTTAGGGTTTGAAAGGTTTCTTTGTATTTGACCAGTCTTCTGTATGTAGAAGGTGTATTGAAATGTCAGTATATAGGATTAATGGGAACTGGGGAGAGTCGACTGGAACAGCTTGTAGTTACCTGCCAAGAAACCGTGAACTTTAGTAAAAGGTAATTCCGGCAGGGGGAGATCGCGACCACCGACTCATATACCACCTACCTAAATCGTACCCCAGACCCATTTCTAGACCTTTCTAAGCTCTACTGCGCAGAATCGGATATGGGAGGAGAGTATATTAATGATTTACGGGAAATATTATGATTATGCATGAATACTTAATGAATATGTATGAATAAGTTCTATATATGGTGTATGATTTTGAGACTTGGTGTGCGTTGATTGTGAGAGGACTCGCTCACGCACCCGGCCGTCAATAAAGAAGTGTCTGCTTATCTACATCACATTGGTGTCGATAAGTTCTTCATTCCGAGATTTCGGTAACAATACTAACATAACCCTCCTTAATTATCCCTATCATTTTAGATTAATACCATGCATAAGACTAGCATTATGAAACAATTGTTATGTCTAGTTAAATACAACAAACCGTGTAGAAATATGCACTAAGTTATAGAGCGAGCTAAAGGATTATTATAGCAGAATCTGAGGAAGGAAGGAAGCGAGCACGCTAGCTGAATTAATCTGTTCTTGACCTAGGAAAGCATTAAATGAAAGATAAGCATTTAACATGAAAACACAGTTGCATGAAAGTGACATCTGTACCTTTCTTATAGCACTGCATTTACTTTACTCCCACCTAAAAAGTTATATAAGGGTATTTGCATGTCTGTTAGGCAAAAAACTGTTCCTATCCTCAGGATACAAAACAGAAAAAAAATAGATAAGGACTGATCAACTTGAGACTTGATAAGGACTGATCAACTTGAGACTTTACATAGGACCATGTTTTTTAAATTCTCAAATGTTTATTATCAAATGCTCAGATACAACTTTCAAACTGGCATATCATGGGATATTGATGGGAGGAGGAAGAAATCACCTGGCTATCTGGAAGATCAAGGTACTGATGACATACCCAGACTCTGTATAGCTTAAGTTCTAAGTTAAGTTCTAAGTTCTTGTATTGTTTTAACAGACACAAATACAATCAACACATACATCTATGTGGAGCTATTAAGAAAAAGGGGCCACGCTTCAGAGCATTTCACACAGTCTACAGAGTAGTATGGAGAATTCTGGGCTTGGGCTTATGAAATTTAAAGACATGAGATCCCACAGGTGATTAATCCTTTCAACCACCACTAGAAGTGGGTTTATTTGAAAAGGGATAGAGTGCTTTCAGTTTATATTTACTTCTGTCTTGCAAATAAAGAAAAGCATTGGCTTAATATATAGAAAATATTAGTTAGGCTAAATTATATCTATTGCTCTGTGTCCATCTGCCAACCAAGGGAAATTTCTTAGAGATGTTTATTAGACTGTAGTTGAAGGCAATGTATTATCAACTTGACAGGCCTTACAAGGAAACTGCATTAAGCAAACAGAATACAAGGCTACAGAATTCACACTAAAGTTTAAAAGACTGCAGCTCTGTTGAAAACATTTGTAGACAAGAAATAAGATTAATATTCCAAAATAAATTCAAATGCTTGGGAGGGAAACCAAGGAAATTAGCAGTTATGCTCAAACAGTTTGTATATCAGCTTTCAATTTCTTCTCAGTAAAGGGACAGGCAAGGAAGGAGGAGTGGAGTCCTTACACAGGCTTGCAGTCTGTGCAAAAAAAAAAAAAGATTGATTGCACAGAGCTGTCTTTGAAAGACAGCAATGAACAGGTTGAAAGCCTATGGGTGAAAGTTAGAGGTCAAGCCAACAAAGGAAACCTCATAGTTGGTGTTTACTACAGGCCATCTGATCAAGGGGAAGATGTTGATGAAGCGTTCTTACTTCAACTAGAAGCATCATCACACTCACAGGCTCTGATCCTGCTGGGGGACTTCCACCACGCTGACAGCTGCTGGAAAAGCAGCGCAGCAAGCTGTACGCAGTCCAGGAGACTATTGGAGTGCATTGAAGATAATTTCTTAATCCAGATGATAGACAGCCCAACCAGAGGAGAAGCATTACTAGACCTGTTACTCACCAAAACATATGAGCTAATTGAAGAGATCAAGACTGGTGGCAGCCTGGGCTGCAGTGCACATGCCCTGGTGGAATTCACGATCTTGAGGGATATGGACTAGGCAAAGAGTTGAGTCAGGACCTTGAACTTTAGGAGAGCAAGCTTTCAGGTGTTTAAGGAATTAGTGGATGGGACCCTCTGGGAAACTGCCCTCAAGGATAAAGGAGCTGAAGAGAGATTGTAGGTCTTTAAGGACATTTTTCTTAGAGCAGAGGAGCTCTCTATTTCCATGCATAAGAAATTAGGCAAGGAGACCAGCATGGCTGAGTAACAACTTTCCAGTCCAGCCTTGAGAAGTGGGCCTGTGCAAACCTCATGAGGTTCCACAAGGCCAAGTGGAAGGTCCTGCACCTGGGTCGGGGCAGTCCCCAATATCAGTACAGACTGGGGGATGAAGAGATTGAGAGCAGCCCTGCAGAGAAGGACTTGGGTATACTGGTGGATGAAAAGCTGGACATGAACCAGCAATGTGTGCTTGCAGCCCAGAAAGCCAATTGTATCCTGGGCTACATAAAAACAAGCTTGGCCATCAGGTCGAGGGAGGTGATTCTGCCCCACTACTGTGCTCTGGTGAGACCCCACCTGGAGTACTGCATTCAGCTCTGGAGCCCTCAGCACAGGAAAGACATGGACCTGTTAGGGTGGGTCCAGAGGAGGGTCACAAAAATGATCAGAGGGCTGGAGCACCTCTCCTATAAAAACAGGCTGAGAGAGTTGGCGTTGTTCAGCCTGGAGAAGAGAAGGCTCCAGGGAGACTTTTTTTGGCCTTTCAATAGATAAAGGGGGCTTAAATGAAAGAGGGTAGGTTTATACTGGACATAAGGAAGAAATTCTTTACAACAAGGGTGGTGAGGCACTGGCACAGGTTGCCCAGAGAAGTTGTGGATGCCCCATCCCCGGAAGTGTTCAAGGCCAGGCTGGATGGGGCTTTGAGCAACCTGATCAAGTAAAAGATGTGCCTGTCCATTGCAGGGGGGTTGGACTAGATGATCTTTAAGGTCCCTTCCAACCCAAACCATTCTATGATTCTAAAAATTTCATCTATACAAACTTTGGTTATTTTCAGATTTGATGAGTTTCTGAATCAATTTTTCAAGGCCTTTAAGTAGTTTGTTTAATCATGATCTGCAATAACTGTTTTTAGAAGTAATGTGTAATTGAGCATAAATTAATATTCTGTAAAACAGTTATACAAACACCTGAGGTTTTAAGGTCCCTGAAAGCACTTAGATGTTAACAGCAGAAAAACTTCACTAACTAAGATTTCTTTTGACTGAACTTGGAGTACGGAAAGTGTCTCAAGCTGACCAAAACAAAATTTCAGGGCATTCAGAATATTTGGGATTTCAGTGCAAAGTTGAATCGTTAATTCCATCTTGATTAAAGTAAGCATTCCACAATCTTATGAGTTCTTGCAATTAGCTCTGAATTTCATTTCTTACTACCTCTTTTTAAGTTTTTTACATGACAATTTGCTATTATTACTGCAATCATGTTTTATCTTTTAACTTTAGACAGGAGTTTTTGAAGCAGGTTTTATGCAGCTCTGCATCTTGTTAGCAGTCCACTGAAAGGAGGCAGCAAGAGGAAAACTACATTCCTATTCCAATATATATTTATGGTTATTTAAAATCCTCCAATTTGAAGAAGAAAACATACTACTATTTCACAGCCTTTCAGGTGAATCGGTATGCAATTCATCCAAGTAACTTAGAATATCGCTAAAAAAACGGACTTGCAAGATCTTTTAAGTGCAGTCATCTCCAAGACAGTCTAGCACATCAGAGTGATAAACACAGAGAAACGTTCAAGAACAGCTTGAGAAATACCACAAATTGGAATGCTGTTGCACCATAAGATCCTGATTCCCAAACAAGGCTCCTAAACATCACATAAATAAATTAATAACAATAGAAATAATAGTTGAATTTATTGTTATTATCTAACCTGTTCAAAGCCATTGCACTTTAAGTCAACAGGATAAGACTGCAGACTCCTAAATCATACCGTAATTTAATAGATTCATCATGGAGTTAATTGGGGTTTGTTACTTTGGAAATAAAGAGGTTATCTGTAAAACACATACCTCTACTATGTGGTAGTTCAAGGGTATCTTATTATTTCCTGGATAGCTCAACAGCTGTGCAGCACTGCAAATTAACAGATGCATTTAAACTGAAACACAGCAAAAATTATGTATATACTAAATAGACATGAAATATTTAATTCTTTGCAAGATTTTACCCTTATGAAACAGGCAAACTAAGCAGACCTCAAAGACTGAAATAGTCTATTTATCCATAGAACACATACAAAACACCTGGCACAAGATATTAACAGCAGTATCTGAACCATGGTTCGGAGAGACACATTTCATCTCCATACCCAAGCGATGTTTGAACACAGACTGCTAAACAAAACACAGTTTTACATAAACCCTCACAGTGACCTGTGACGCTGTCATCTGTCCACTAAAGGACAAAAGACATTGGTATATCAGGAAAAGTAAAAAATATAAATATCCAAACAATAGATTTGCTTTCCAGTCATTCTCAACCCACCAAACTAATGGGCTACAGAAGACATATTAGTGTCACAAATGAATTGATTAAAAGATACAGAATCACCCATTATTTATAAAAAGCAAAAAAAATTGTGCTTTTTCAAATTTTAGCTCTCTAGCACTTCTTATAACCTCCCTCTAGACTTACTTTCTTTGGGGAATAAAGAAGTCCCCTCCATTAACTTCAACAGTGCTGGATTTCTAGTCTCTGCTGAGTCAAAAAGCTGTAACAAAAAACCTACAACACATATCCATGCCAAAACCACTATTCCTACCTAATTTTTGCACAGTATATCAAGTTTGTTGGCTCTTACTTGGGAGCACAAGAGAGCTAAATATCTGTGGTAAATTATATGGGTTCCAAATTACCCATATCAGATATTATTTCAGCAGAAATTAAGAAATCTGGACTGTTGCCTGGCAGCAAAAAGAATTGCAAGACAAGTGTTAAGAATGGCCTCAATGGAAAATTAATAGGAATGTCTGGATGTGAAAGCACCAGAAAGAAGAGAGAAAAGGAAGGCCCTGAGTGTACACACACACACAAGCTTTTGCTGCTAGACTGTGATGGGTTAGCCTTCGCTAACAGTCAACACCACACAAACCACACACTAGCCCCAGCTGCTTGTTCACTCCCCTCTCCCACAAGATGGGGAGAAAACCAAAGGAAGATGGGAAGACTCATGGATCAAGATAATGACAGCACACACAAACAAAGCAAAATCAGGATTTAATTCACAACTTCCTATTGGCAGAAGGATGTCCAGCCACTTCCTGGAAAGCAGGGTCTTAGCATATGTAATGGCTGCTTGGGAAAAAAACCACCATAACCATGAACGTCTCCCCCTTCCTCCTCCTTTTCCCAAACTTTTATTGCTGAGCACAACATCATATGGTACAGGCTATCCCTTTGGTCAGTTGGGGTCAGCTGTCCTGGATGTGTCCTCTCACAGCCTCTTGCCTACCTCCAGCCTACTTGCTGAGGGGGTATTGAGTAACAAAGGCCACCTTGACACTGTGCAAGCACTGCTCAGCAATAGTTAAAATATCAGTGTGTTATCAACACTGTTTTGGTCACAAATCCAAAGCACAGCACCATATGGACTGCTATTAAGAAAATTAACTCCATCCCAGCCAGACCCATTAAATGACTTTAAAATAATGACTTTGAAGAATGCTCAGCAGAGGTTTCCCCCCAACCCTTTTTCCTTGGGAGCTGCTTTTAAGCTGAGGTTCTTGCACCTGGTCCTGCATGAGCTACACTGCAGTTGTGTTGCAGCTATGCCTACACCTGAGATTTTACCTCCCTGATTCTGACCCACTGACTTGACCTCAGCCCTGCCTCATCACTACAGAATTGCCTGGTGATCACTGGACTGTGCTTGACCCTGGTTATCATCATGGACCCACTCTGCTCTTGATTGGGTCCTGAGGGACTGCACCCTGTCAGCAAGGTCACTGCCCTGCCTGTGCTGGGGTCACCCTCAGCATCCCTTTCCTTGCAGGGCACCCTACCTTTGTGGCTCTCTGACAGGCTATTAGAGCATATGTTAATGCCACCTAGATTTACAAATCATCAAGATCCTAGCACACCTCTACCAGCAGTTTATCAGGATACCCAATTTAGGGAAGGAAGGGCAGCCAAAAAAAATGATAGTCCACATCCAGACTAAGATTCAAGCCATTAAGAGATAATGGTGGGAAGACAGAAGGGGGTAGGAGCCATAAGATGCCCAGATAAGGAGATACAGAACAGAAACAGTGAGTAAATGCTACTGACTCTCAGAGGTGTCTGACACAGGATGGAAAGACAAAAGATTGCAACCACTTGTCAACACCTTAAGCATACAAAAAGGCCCCAAACCAGCACACAGCTGCCAAATGAAGAACCCAGGAGACACAAGGAAGACTCAGTAGCTGATGAGAATCCCTTGTCCTTGTCAATTCAAGTAATCTTGAACAGATAACCCAGATACAGGCATCTCTGTGCCTGACTGCTGGACAGACTGCTTGGGACTCACTCATGTTTTGATGCCTGAGAGGGCAAGTGTGAATGAGCTTTACTTCAGTTTTATTTTAAAATTAAACCATCTTCCCTCTTCATAAGGTCTCTCATTGAGATTTGCTACATTGTTGCAACATCATTTCCTACAAACCATTAGAACTTTAAATAATAAACTTTGTTGACAATGTACTGGCTCCCATGCAGATCTAGCTCAATTATCTCTTCCATATAATTACAAAAAGAGGAAAAAAGAATGGGATGAAGAAGAAGCAGGAGCAACAGGAACCTTCCAGACAGAGCCAGTTCAACACTCATGCTTGTGCTGGAAAGCATGGCACAAACACATTGAGAGTCCCTACAGCACTGCATGCTCTGTAGAGAAATCCTGGATAATCCAGGATGGAATCATCAGGGTGCCCCACCCCTACTGAATTACATGAACAAACCATGATCAGGATACTGCAGCCTCACATTATTCCAAACAACAGCATCAACCACAGTTCACTGCACACTTTGGGAAATTCTGAATTCCAAACTTTTACTTAAATGTTGTTGGGCTCCGAAGGTCCCTGATGTTAGGGGAAGCCATGACTGTATATAAACAGTGCTGGGAATCCAGAACAATAAGCAGCACCTTACCAAGTCTTTCTCTCTTTCCAGTGTGATTTGATGATGCAGTGGAGGTTTTCTTCTATTACAAATCTTTCAACAGAATGACTGCCAGGCATGACAGGGCCCTATTAAAATGGAATCAAGATGGATGAAAGATCACTACAGAGAAAAAGAATTTATTAAAAAGTGCATGCACGCACACATAAAAAAATAAATCTTGACAGATTGAATTAGACACTCATGGAGATTTAACATGAGCAAGTTGTAGAATCAACAGCTAAAAGATAGGCTTTTAAACTCCAGTACAAAGTTAACAAAAAAAAGCATTATCATAAGAAAAGATTTTGGATTTTTATACAAGATTTGTACATGAACCATTTAAAAAAACTTATAAACAAAAATACCCAGCTATGATTTCAACTGCACCCATATTTACAATGAAACAGCTTTGGTGCTGTTTATATTATGTTAATTTGACGCACAATAGTTAAAGAGAATCATAGAATCATTTAGGTTGGAAAAGACCTTTAAGGTCATTGAGTCCAACCATAAATCTAGCACTGCCACGTCTACCACTAAACCATGTCCCTAAGCACCACATCTACACATCTTTTAAATACCTCCAGGGACGGTGACTCCACCACTTCCCTGGGCAGCCTGTTCCAATGCTTGACAACCCTTTTGGTGAAGAAATTTTTCCTAATATCCATTCTAAACCTCCCCGGCACAACTTGAGGCTGTTTCCTCTCATCCTATCGCTTGTTACCTGGGGGAAGAGACCAACACTCACCTCGCTACAACCTCCTTTCAGGTAGTTGTAGAGAGCGATAAGGTCTTCCCTGAGCCTCCTTTTCTCCAGGCTAAACCACACCACTTCCCTCAGCCGCTCCTCATAAGACTTGTGCTCCAGACCCTTCACCAGCTTTGTTGCCCTTCTTTGGACACACTCCAGCACCTCAATGTCTTGTAGCGAAGGGCCCAAAACCGAACACAGTATTTGAGGTGCAGCCTCACCAGTGCTGAGTACAGGGGGCTGATCACTTCCCTAGTCCTGCTGGCCACTCTATTTCTGATGCAAGCCAGGATGCTGCTGGCCTTCTTGGCCACCTGGGCACACTGCTGGCTCATGTTCAGCCAGCTGTTGACCAGCACCCCCCCAGGTCCTTTTCCACCAGGCAGCTTTCCAGCCACTCTTCCCCAAGCCTGTAGCGTTGTGTGCAGTTGTTGTGACCCAAGTGCAGGACCCGGCACTTCTCCTTGTTGAACCTCATACAATTGGCCTTGGCCCATCAATCCAGCCTGTCCAGATCCCTCTGCAGAGCCTTCCTGCGCTCAAGCAGATCAACAGTCTCCCCTCGTAATGGTGTCATCTGCAAACTTCCTGAGGGTGCACTCAATCCCCTTATCCAGATCACTGATAAAGATATTAAACAGGACTGGCCCCAACACTGAGCCCTGGGGAACACCACTTGTGATCAGCCACCAGCTGGATTTGACTCCATTCACAACCACTCTTTGGGCTTGGCCATCCAGTCAGAACAAGGACTAGTGATTTTGAGGCTTGTCCCAGCTGCTTATAGAATATTTCCTCTGCCTCTTCATCCCGGTTGGGTGTTGTATAACAGATTCCCACCATGACATCTGCCTTGTTGGCCTTCCCCCTGATTCTCACTCATAAACACTCAACCCTATTGTCACCATCATTAAGCTCAGTCACTGCACAGAAGCATTTAGGTCGTTCCTGGAGCTTTATGTTGGCATAAAGTGCAAGAGGAAATGTACATCTATGCAGTAGAGAATGTTATAAATGTCTGTAATTGAAATAAAAACCCCCAAATCATTGTATCTTTCTTAAATGTAAACGTTACTCCTGAAATCATGCTGAAATAAATCCCCTTGTACCCTTCATTGTAGCCTACAAAAATGTCTTTCAACCCAGCTCTCACCTTGCTTTTGTTGCTAACAAAAGGTATTACGCTATGAGTTAGTTGCCTGCACAAGCATACTGCTGTTGGCTTGTGCTGTTGTGTTTAAATCAGTCAATAACATGCAGGTTAGTAATTTGTTTTTTAAAAAACAAAACGTGGGGAGGTCATTTGTGTGGCAGTTCATCAACTCGTTAAGTGTGTAGATATTTCTGTATGTGACTTCTAATTATGAAAACTTAATCTACCTAAAATAAAAAGAGAGTTAATAGGAAGTCTTAAGTAATCTTTCTAACAAGTCTGGTGTGTTATGATTCTTCGTGCATACTATTGCAAAGTCTTGAGAAACACCCACAGTGTAATGAAAAAATATCCTAGCTAGTGTCTGGATTAGCTACTTGCAAATTTATTACATCCTCTTAATGATAGTTTTATAGATAAGCACATCAAGCAGCAGAGTTCTCTCCTGCATTTAAAAGCAAGAAAACTGTAGCCTAGCTTTGAGGAGTAAGTTTGCCCTGAGGCAGGGTTATATTGCTTTTAGGAGATGTTTTGTCTCTGCAACATTTTAAACTCAGGACAGTTCCATTTGTCAGGGCGTAGCCTTTCCAGAATTGTTGCAGATTGGCCAAAAGAAAATGTTGGGACCATCTAAACCCCTTACTACATGATTCTGCTTCATTGCCCTGATCCTAACCCCTCTATTCACTACCTATATTTCTTTAAAGGTTTCACGAAGTCTTCAAAGTACTTGCTGAAAGTGATGAGGGGAAACTCCATGTCCTGAGAGTTGTATATGAGGTTTGGAAGAATCATCCGCAAGTAAGAGCATCAATGGCAGATATTTGTTGAAGTTGCCTCTCACAGAAAGTCATGTTAAAATATAAAGCATTACAATTTCCTTTGTTTACTTAAAAATACTGTCTATTTGTATTTAAATGAATTGAAGTTGTGTTTACTACTGTTAAGTGCCTTAAACTGGACATCAAATTTATTCTCTATCAGTGAGATTTTCATGTTAAAAGTTCAGCGTAGAAGACTTTCAGCCTTGTGCTATGGTCTGGTTTACGAGAGAGTAACTTAAAAAACAAACCAAAACAAACCCAAGCCAACCCAACCCTGTTTTTCTTCAAGATTTCAATACTAGAACAGTGTTCTTGTGCTTTTTGATTTTTAAGATGTAGATCTAGTAACACAGAAGTAGGCTGAAGAGAGAACCTGATTAGTAGGGTAAAAAGATAGAACCTGGTTATTTAGCACTTGTGTGGTTTTTCACTAGCAATCACGAGCCACAAAGACCAGGTTGGAATCAGTGTTATGTACAGGCAGAGCAAGGAAATCTGCTCTGAACCAATGTTCAGAACAGATTTGTCTGTGACACTACCATGCTTAAAATTAATTCCTGAGTCTGATGAAATAATGTGCTGAAAGAACTATGAAAAATACCTCAGTTTAGAACATGCAGTTTCTTCACAGCAGTTGTTGTTTCCCCGTGTTGATGTTGTTTTATAAATGGAGAACAGTAAGAAACTTGTATTCATTTTTTCTCTATTAGTTATTTGGATACTTTTCCCTGGTGTGTTTGTAATATATGATATTATGTCTGGAAGTGATTGCTGCCTCACTTGCATGAGCCAGACTTGCAAAAATAATCTCATTGAGTGCTGGAGAATCCTTGCATCTACTACTGGGCCTAAGGCCCATTTTCTAGGGTTACTAAAAGATTGCTTTTAATATTCTTAAAAGTCAGGTCCTGAAAGAGAGGTAAGATATTGTAAAATAGCTTCTTAAATAAAATGCTCAAAAAAAGCAGAGATTAAATATATATATAAGTTCCTATCTGAAATATCAACCTTTAAATTATGGATGGTCACAGCCTCAACTATTTTCTGGGGGCACAAAGGCTTTGATGTCATAAAGGGAAACTTTAACATGAAGATCGAATACTTTCACGAATTCCTATGTCTGTGTTACATGAAGGCTCAAACTGAATTATCTAGATGATGTCAGGAAGAATTTCTTAAGACAAATGCATATAGGAAGTAGTCTTGGAAATTGAGAAACGAGTCATGAGTTCTCTGTTTCATTCCATTAATTTAGTTTTCTACCTTAAATTGAGCTTTGTTACAATTTCTTATTATATTTGAGAATGGATGATTATGAGAATAAACACGTTGCAGGTTGAGTTTCTTGGGTATTGTGGTATGGAGTACATGAATAATTAAGATGGGCCCTTTCTTCTGAATGTCACAAAGCTGTTCTAATCAAAAGATTTTGTAGCTACCTGCTTGATTTTCCCACAAACCTCATCCAAGGTAGGGTCCTGTAGTAAATACTTATATACGGTGCTGGTTTCATTCTAAAATGAAGAGTTCCTGCAGGAAAGAGCACATGGTTGTGGTTGGGGACTGTCAAAGTCCAAGGAGAGTAGGCTAGCAGTTGCTGTTACCTTATGGTTATGTAACAGGAACATGTCTTCTGGTTGGATACTCCAATGTTGACTATTGGGACTTGCTTCTCTGATGCCTTGTTTCAAAATTCAGTTCTTGTATTTTTGCTCTTGGGAATAGCAGAAGTACTCACTTGAATGAAAAGTGAAGTCATCATATATGAAGAATAAAGATGACTTGTTAAAATGCGAATGCATACTTGGCATGATTGATACAGCTCCCCTAGTTTGAGCATTTTTAGGTTCAGCAAATGAGATGTCTAATTTAAGCAATACTAGCTTCCTAAAGTGTTTGAAATCACTCGTTAATTTGACTAATGTATTTGCAAAGTTGCATAAAACCAAACTTGACTCTAATAACTTTTCATACAACCCAGCACTAGATGTACCTTAGCCCACAGTAATTTCACAGATTCCATGTTGCAGCAGGTAAACTTGAACATTTCTTGTAGTAGGAATGACCATCTTGTCTTTCCCAAAATGTAGATGATTGCTGTTCTTGTGGATAAGATGATTCGAACACAGATTGTTGATTGCGCTGCAGTAGCAAACTGGATCTTCTCTTCAGAACTTGCACATGATTTTACTAGGTAACAAGTATGGAATTTCTGTCTTGAGTTGCTTTTTATCTGACTTTTTATTTTAAATTATTAGAATCCATTTTTTAAAAATTTAGAATAATTGTAGTGTTTCCTTTATTATTTTGCTTTAAACTCTACATAAAATTGTGTTGCTTCCCTAAAACACAAGCTTTAGGATTTTCCTCTGAGCTGCAGCGTACATTTCTATGTCCTGCAAAAAGCTATGCTAGCAAGATTCATGCAAGTAGCCTGTAAGTTTGCCAAAGTGGAAGGAGAAGCTCTAGGACCATTTCTGGACAAGAACCATCAACCCTGTTGTATAGCTGCTAGCCTGGTGGAGTCTTGGCTTGCACCTAGGGCATATAGGTGTGTTGTTTAGTCTGGAGAAAAGGAGGCTGAGGGGGGAACTTATTGCTCTCTACAACTACCTGAAAGGATGTTGTAGACAGAGTCTCTTCTCCCAGGTAACAAGTGATAGGACAGGAGGAAATGGACTCAAGTTGTGCCAGGGGAGGTTTAGATTAGACATTAGGAAAAATTGCTTTACTGAAATTGTTTACCAAGCATTGGAACAGGCTGCCCAGGGAAGTGGTGGAGTCACCATCCCTGGAGGTATTTAAAAGATGTGTAGATGTGTAGATGTGGTGCTTAGGGACATGGTTTAGTGGTGGACTTGGCGGTCCTGGGTTAGCGGTTGGACTTGATGATCTTAAAGGTCTTTTCCAACCTAAACGATTCTATGATTCTATGTATCCTGCATCACCCTCCGATATATTGTTTACTGAGAGTGGGAAAAATGCTCAGACCTGGCATTTTGATGCTAGTAGTGTTGCAGAATGATTCTGAAATAAAGTGCTGGTTTGGTAATTCAGTGCAAAGTACAGGTAAGAAGTGAGTGATATGCTTTCTTAATATTGAATGTTTGCTCGCTCCAGTAGATGTCCTAGGTAATGGCAATGAAATGTTGTAAATCTCCCCCAGATCAATGTTGTGCACTTTTCTATCTAACTTGCTCTGTAGCAATACAAAGTTGCCCTGTTTCTGATGATTTGAATAAGAAGAATTGAGAGTTATAGCAGATCTGCACATTTTCTGTCTTGGAGCAGTGTGCAATTTACTGTTTTGGGTTCTGCATCTTTCCTAGGTTCTACGTCTGGGAAATCTTACATTCCACTATTCGTAAAATGAACAAGCATGTACTGAAGATTCACAAAGAACTGGATGAAACTAAGGCAAGATTGGCAAGACAGCACAAAAGGGTAATTTGGATTTTGGGGTTTTTTTTATACATATATTTGACACTTAAGTAACCCACAGGCTGTCACATATCAGACTGACACACAATTGGTTCTTGGAGGGGCTGAATAAAGAGTCAGGAGGCATATCTACATGTGTTGCCATCTCTAGTACTAGGACACTAAAGTCAACACAATTTTTTGTATGTTTTTCTAAAGGCTTTTAGAGCTTGAGAATTCAGTGAAGTCTTTAAAGAAGTTCATGTGCATTTGCACCATTCAAGGTTTTTCTTGTAAGTTTTTGTTCCAATGTGAGCTTCTTTCACTCTGTCTTTTGAATCTTGGTTCCTGTTACATTATTGGGTAGCAATAGGAACAGTCAAATTCATACTCAAGTTTATTGTAGGTTGTTAGTTACTTTCAGATTTTACTAGTAAGTAGTCATTTAGGACCTCGTATCTTGTGTGGAGAAGTGCATGGAAACAGCCAGCTGTCATTGAGAAGAAGAGATACCTGTCGCTGTTCTTTTAACAGATGCTGCTGGATTCGGACAGTTGCATCTGCCTTTTGCTTCTCTTGAATTTTATTTTCAAATGTCCTTGTATGACCTAGACTACTATTTACAGTGAGATTTACAGATTTACAGTGACTATCAAATATTTTTAGACACATTGTGTGACTCAAGTCCTAAGCGATAGTAGAAACTTGTTATTCCTGGACAAGCAGCTGGGTTACTGGGATTTTGTACTGCACTGGGAAAAAGAAGGTGCTTTCTGTGCCTTCCTCATTTGAGTGTTTTGTGGCACCAAATACTTTCAGTGTCCCTAGCCAGCCACTCCAGTCTAATTAGTCCTTATTTTAGTTCACATTTGGCTATTTTGGGGCTTCAGGTCTAAGTAATAATGCTGTAAAGTACAGTGAGAGTGGCATCTCCTGTACCAACCCCAGAGGGCAGTACCCAAGACAGTTTGGCTGACTACAATATTTAATCCTGATATCAAATGAAGCCAATTTATAGAAATTATCTTAGTTTCATAGAAAGGAGAGTATTTCCTTTTTGATCTATGCTCTTCCAGTACCTGCACAAAACACTAGGCTACTTCTAAATTTTTGGCCTAGGTTAACATCAGAATTTGGTACAACATGGAACACATGCAGGATCGTGCAAAAATTGTCACCAGCACAAGTCATTTCCTATGAGCATCAGCTGAGAAATCACTAGGACCTCATGGTTTGCTGATGTCAGTTCATCCCAACTCTTTCAGGTCTTCTCCTTGCTCATTCCCAGCAGCAGCCATGGTAGTTGTTTTATCAATAATCCAGATTATTGATAAAGATATTAAACAGGACTGGCCCCAACACTGAGCCCTGGGGAACACCACTTGTGATCAGCCACCAGCTGGATTTGACTCCATTCACAACCACTCTTTGGGCTTGGCCATCCAGCCAGCTTTTTACCCAGTGTAGAGCAAAATCATCCAAGCCATGAGTAGCCAGTTTGTCCAGGAGAATGCTGTGGGAGACAGTGTCAAAAGCTTTACTGAAGTTCAGGTAGACAACATCCAAAGCCTTTCCCTCATCCACTTATCAGGTCATCTTGTCATAAAAGGAGATCAGGTTAGTCAAGCAGGACGTGACTTTCATAAACCTATGATGGCTGGGCCTGATCCCCCTGTTGTCCTGCATGTGCCATGTGATGGCACTCAGGATGATCTGCTCCATAACCTTCCCTGGCACTGAGGTCAGGCTGACAGGCCTGTAGTTCCCCATCCTCCTTCTTGCCCTTCTTGTAGATGGGCATCACATTGGCTAACCTCCAGTCAAATGGGACCTCCCCTGTTAGCCAAGACTGTGGGAGAGGAGGACAGAGAATGTCTTAAGATAGATATATGAGAGGAGGATGGAGAATGTCTGATCTGGCAGGAGATGAGAGAACAGCTGGGTATTGTGAAGGAAAGTAAGAAACAAACATGGTTATCTAGTAGCAATTAGGTGTCTGCATGCTTGTAGTGATATATAGCTATGTAACTGCATGAATGGTTTCTGCCCTGAGCCTGGTGGTACATACAGCTGGAATTTGTATCTGGGCTCAGAGATATAAATATGAGCTTCTCTGTACAATAAAGTGTCGCTGGTTGCACCACAACTGGAGTATGTGACTTCATACGCCACACAGGACTGTTGATAAATGAGGGAGAGTGGCTTGGGGAGCTCTTCTGCCAGCTTCCTCAGTACCCTCAGTTGGATCTCATCCGTCCCCATAGACTTGTGCATGTCCAAGTGGAGCAGCAGGTCACTAACTGTTTCCTCCTGGACTGTGAGGACTTCATTCTGCTCCTCGTCCCTGTCTTCCAACTCAGGTGGCTGAGTACCCTGAGGGTAACTGGTCTTGCTATTAAAAACTGAGGCAAAGAAAGTGTTAAGTACCTCAGCCTTTTCCTCATCCTTTGTGGCAATGTTGTTCCCCCCCCCCCCCATCAAATAAAGGATGCAGATTCTCCTTGGCCCTCCTTTTGTTTCTAAAGTATTTGTAAAAACATTTTCTGTTATCTTTTACAGCAGTGGCTGGCCTGAGTTCTAGCTGGGCTTTTGCCTCTATAATCTTCGCCCTGCATAACCTTGCGACATCCTTATAGTCCTCCTGAGTCGCCTGCCCCTTCTTCCAAAAGTAGTAAACTCTCCTTTTTTTCCCTGAGTTCCAGCCAAAGCTCTCTGTTCAGCCAGGCCAGTCTTCTTCCCTGCTGGCTCATCTTTCAGCACATGGGGATGCCCGCTCCTGTGCCTTTAAGACTTCCTTCTTGAAGAATGCCCAGCCTTCCTTGCCCTGCCTCCCAAGGGACTCTGCCAACCAGGCTCCTAAACAGGCCAAAGTCTGCCCTGTGGAAGTCCAAGGTAGCAGTTTTGCTGACCCCACTCCTTACTTCTCAGAGAATCTAAAACTTTATCATCACGTGATCGCTATCCCCAAAACAGCCTCTGACCACATCACCCACCAGTCCTTCTCTGTTTGTAAACAGCAGGTCCAGTGGGGCATCTCCCCTGGTTGGCTCACTGACCAGCTGTGTCAGGAAGTTCTCTTCCCCACACTCCAGGAACCTCCTAGACTGTTTCCTCTCTGCTGTGTAAGTACTTCTATATTTAGGCAGCTGGGACCATGCTAAAGGGTTGACATTTTGCATCTTTTGTTTTTTCAGGTTACATAAAATCATTATACATCAGGAGTATATTAATACACACTTCATCTTTTCCAGCTACACCACAGAAGATCAGAGCGATCTGGGAACTGACAATACAGCCTGCTCTAGTTGCAAACTGAAAACATTGCACCTTTAATAATCTTGATGTTCTATCTTTATGCACGTTATAAAAGCATAGTTTAATAGCTAGCTTAACAAACATGCTTTACTTCATAATTATTCTACAGTGTCTCTTCGTTGTATATTCATTGTCTGTTACTATGCATCAGCTGATGCAAGAACTCGATTGCATACCAGTACCTTATTATCCTTTATAGCCTTGTAAAACTAGACCCCAAAGCATCACAAATCTACATTTATAGCAAGTGCAATACTTGCAAAAGATAATTCTCAGAGCCAATGAAATAGTTATCTTCCAAAAACCCAAAAGGAAGTTCCAGAAACATCCTTAAAAGTAGGATAGAATGATTTCATAAGCATATTGTTAATTCTTTGTAATGTGCTCACAGTTATGCATCAATGTTCCAGAAAATACAACTAAATGGCACTGAGATTACTGTATCTATTTGCTCTTTCCATTGTGGCTATGGTAACAGCTCTGTTCACAGAAAGGTGGAAATTTTGACTAGGCAAGGGCAATCTCACTATATAACTGAAAAACCATCAAGGTATAAAGCCTGCAGGAGCGAGTAAAGGCCATACTGTTAGATGAGTGATGTTGCATGTTAAAGGCAGCACAGATACAAATCAGATCAACTAGCTAAACATGTAAATAAGTAACTGAACACTAATGGATTGAAATTCCAGGCCTAAACAGGGAAAAGATATAGTATTTGACTACATAACTGACTGTGACAGCAACATAGGCTATAAAAACACACTACTGCATTTTTTTCATTTTACATACTTAGCTTCAAAAAGGGCGTTATGAATAGAAGCTAAAAGTGGCAGCTAACAAGTTCCATTTTTGAGGGTGGCACAGAGACTATTTAAAGTTACCATGCAGCAAATGCATACTATTTACTGAGAGAGACTTGCAAAAAGGAAATCAGATATGCTAAACACTATTAGTACAAGAAGCTAGCAAAAGGAATCCTGAAAGCTGAAGTTGTGTTTAGATGATGATGTTGATGCGTGTTGTACAAGAACAAGGATTTATTTGTGAAACACACACTATTAAGGCCCAAGACATTTGTCTTGACACTGAACAAAATGTTTGTCATTTTGAAATACATCCTGATGAAACCCCTGAAACTGTATTTGTACGTGTTGGAAATGGATGTGCTTGTATGAGAACCCTTTGTGATTTTATACTTACAGACAACACCACTGTGGAGACACATAATCACTCAAATATCTGTATTTGTAATTTTACCAAAATTATAAGATGTGACTTTAACTATTCAGCTCCTGGCACAACCTATCAATTGTTACAATCAGACTACACACCTTATCAAAAGTTACTACCTACCTCCATTGGAATGAACATTACATTGGTAAGAAAATGCTCCAACACAATGACCTAACTCAATTGCTAAAGCAAATCCAAGACAATGGGCAAAATACTAATTACCATCCATCATGATACAGAGAAGATTCACCATGTCCTAGAAAGAGTGAAGAAAGACAGAGAACATCACTGGTGGGATACCTTATTCGGATAGTCATCGACAGCAATAGGAATCCTGAATCAAATACTACATCCCATCATAATTTTATTAATCTCTGTTGTGTTATGGTTAGTGTTAAACATTATTTTATATGTTAAGGTATGGAGGACAGCTAAGCAGATAACACCATTTACAAAAACCTTGCATATATAACACTGCTTAAGAATCACATTTAACAAAAGGCAGCTTCCCTCTAATCATAATTGGAATATAACATCACTCTGTTTATAAGCATAGAGGCAAGAGGCGACCACACTACCACTCTATGAGAGATAGATTGACTTTAGTAACGGGGTGGATTGTGGTGGCACACTTCTCCCCCTTGGTCTGGGCTGTTCTACAACCCCAGGAGATACCAATTAGGACTTGGCAGCTTGAGTAATGAGTTGGGCGGTTAAGCACCCCAGACACTGTCTACTGAAACTCCCGTTGACTGGCTGGAGCAGGGAATGAGAATGGAGACAATCAGTTATTCCCTGACAACCACAGAACACTCTTGCCTGGATCGTAGTCCAAGTGGTAACCCAAGTGGAATGACAGCATTGATCTTGGAATTTTTGAAATATTACCAACTCAGGTTGCAGCGAGAATGGAAATTTACTGATGACTAAAACCAATCATCTCACAGCAGTCCTAAAGTGAGACCCTTTTGAGCTCTCCTGGACCACAGCAGGCTGCGGCCAGCATCTCTCTGAGCAGGACGCTGCTCAGAGCTCGTGAACTACCAAGTTTGCCATACTAGGGGGACTGTCGCTGAAAGCTGACAACAGGGCCTGGGCTGATACCCCTGCTCCTCAAGGCTCAACCCTTCACCCACTGAGGAATGCAAAAGGTGTATTTCACTGAACACAAGGGGAACTTTTAACAGGTATACCTTTGTCAAAATAAGTATTACAATCTTGAACTGGTTAAGTTATTCTAGTAATTTGAACAAATTCCATTGATTTGTTTTGTTGCCAAAATCCTATGGATAATCCTGAATTGTGAAAAAATCCTCTCTCTCTCTCCCCCCTTACCCTTTAGACATTGTCCAAGTCTGAGACTGACTGGACTTAGCTGTACCTAAACTCCGTAAGAGTCTAAGAAAGCAAGGAGGTCTATTCTGGACCTCATGACTCAACAGTAGAATTCCCCTTACTCTTTATATTTCTCTAGATCTAATCCATTGTCCAAGTCTGAGACTAGGAGTAGACCTAGCCGCACATAAACTCTGAGAGTTTAGAAAGCAAGGGGGTGTACCCTGAACCTCATGACTCAGTAGAAGGGTCTCCCTTACTCTTTATCCCACTCTCTATATCTCTCCCATTAGACATAAACCATTGACCAAGTCTGAAACTAAGACTGGATCTAGCTGCACCTAAACTTTATGAGAATTTAGAAAGCAAGGGGGTCCACTCTAAACCTCGTGACTCAACAGAAGGATCTCCTTTACTCTCTTACGCATTTGATCTCTATAAGCTATTTCCAACTCTGTTCTGACTCAATTTCAATTTGATTTATCTCTGTGCATTTAGTCCACATAATAAATAATAGAGTGAACCTTGCCATCAAATCTTGTGTAGTTGCATTTCCACAAATTCATATTAAACCTATTTCACTCAAACCCTTAGTGGTGATTCTTTAAGCAACCTGACATAAACCACTCATTTTGCAACACGTGCCAACAAGTGATTACCCACTGAAGAGTTCAAGGAACTTGAGAATGAAATAGCTGAGCTATTAATTGAGATGCATATCCTCTCATTCAAAATCAACTAAGATTATATCAATTGCAAAGGTCTTCCAGGAAATTGTAAACCAACAAGGCTGACTTCCATATTGGGAAAATTATTGAAAACTAATAGAAAATAATAGCATTAAGAAGCTGTTTGGAGAAGCAGTAGCACAGCTTTTGTAAAGTCAGGCCTCTCAAACTTATTGGAGTTCTCTAACAAAGTCAACAATCGTGTGTATGAGAAACATGGCTGACAGCCTAGCTAGATCTTCAAAAGGCTTTCATGTAAACTAAGCAACCACAGTACAAGAGGGGAAGTCCTTACACAGAAAAATAACTGGTTAAAAGATAAGTAATCAGTCCTCACAGCAGAGGAGGGTCACCAGCAGAATCCCACAGAAATCTATCCAGGGACCTGTGCTGTTCAGCAGATCCACAAATTATTTGGAAAGGGAGCAGGCGTTGGATACGAAAAAGCTTGCAGATGCTACTTTTAAATAACTTGGTAACAATAAGGACCATTAACGGAAAATTGCAGATAAAAAAAACATCTTGAGAAACTTGGTGTCTGGGTGTTAAAGTAGAAGATAACCATAAAATGACTGGTTGACTTCTCCCTACAGATGGGAAAAAATAGACCAGCTTCACATATAAAGTGGTGAACGCTGAACTGCCCTCTACTGTTCAGGAATGCAAACTTGGTTGTAACATAGTTCTATACAAACCTTATCTCAGTATGCAATAACAGACTGGACTTAGCAGAAAAGGAATAGGGAACACCACTGAACATTATGCCATTGTATAGGTTCATGGTGCATCCACATCTTCCATTCCATATGCAGTTCTACTCATACTTGCCACTCTCCCCTCCCCCAACAGGATGTAGCAGAACTGGAAAAGTTTCAGAAAAAGGTGATGGTGATGACCTAGGGTATAGAACAGCTTCTGTATAAGGTACAATTAGACAGGCTACTATCATTCAACCTAGAAAAGACACAGTTGAATCAGGATATGCTAGAGATTTTATAAATGATGAATTGCCTAGAGAGGTTGGAGAGAACAAATGTTTGTTGTCTCTTTCAACGCAAGATTTGAGGGCCATCAAATGAAGCAAACAGGTGAAAAAGCACTTGGGGAAAGCATTTTCTTTTCTTCCTCTATGCATAAGTTCTCTTGTCAAAACATCTGCTCTTAGCCACTGCTGGACACAGAAACTTGGCTAGATGGACTTTTGATCTAACCCAGGTCAACCACTATGTTCCATGTTCTATATTAATCAATTTGAACAGATGGGTAGAGGATAATCTTCAATGTATAAAGTTCCTATGTGCAGCTAGGCTGATGAAACCCAAACCACCATCCTCACAGAAGGAGAGGCTACTACCTGAACACATTTATATTATTAGACATCAAAGAATCCATTCAAGACATATCCTTAATGAAAACATCTGAAAATCACTTATTAAATTTTAAACTTCAATAATCTGCCTGTCAGTATTAGCTCTGTCATCTAGTTAATCTCCCCAGCAGTATCAAAGTGTAATTACTTCTGACTTTCACACTGATAACCATTCTGGGAAAGGTGATACTGCATCCTGACCAGCACTGCCTCGCAACCACCACCCCATTGCACATTCAGTTCCACCCTAGAAAATACATACCTCTGGGTCATCTGTGTAGTCAAACATCCGAAAAATAACCCTTGGCACTGGGTACACTGAATCTTCCGTGTGAGGCGGAGGAGTGAATGGAGGCAGGTTATGCTGCAATGCTTCACAAAGAATACTGTCAAAGGCAAGATAAGGCCTCAGAATATGTCTTTCTTGCCAATGGTCTTTTTTCAGCTTCTGAATCTGGGCCCAAAGGCAGTCCAAGTACTGAAGGAAAAGACACAAAATCTCAGATATGCTGAATTTTATAACTGAACTTGTAGCTCCCTGCGATGTATGGACTAGCAAACATTTAGGTAAATTCCTTATTGCATTCAGAAAAAAACCAAACAAGCACCTATTTAAATTGCTTATTAGAAGCCATCTAATGATTCAGTAAACCAAGAGACAACAACTCTGAACAGCAATCTTGCTCCTAATTTCACACATTAAAGGCATCTGCCATTTTACTAATAAAATAAACACCAGAGTGCAGTCCAGGAGTCCAAGTGTGATACACAAATTCATTCCATCAATATTAATTCAGTCAACATTCATTCCACCTACAAAAAGACCCACATTATTTCAATACTACAATTAAAGATTTAAATACAGTCTAAGAGATACCAAATTGGGGGGAGCAGTAAGTACAAAGAGAGCAGGGCTGATGTTCAGAGGGACATAGCCAGGCTGGAGAAATGTGCTCACAGGAACCTCATGCATTTCAACAAAGGCAAACACCAAACCCTACACCTGGGGAGGAACAACCCCATACATCAGTATATGCTGGGGGCTGACTAACCAGAAAGCAGCTTTGCAGAAAAGGACCTGGGGGTCCTGGTAAACGAGTTAAACATGAGCCAGCAGTGTGCCCTTGCAGCAAAGCAAGCCATCCGCATTCTGGGCTTTATCAGCAAGAGCATAGCCAGCAAGTCAAAGGAAGTGATCCTTCCCCTCCATTCAGTACTTTTAAGGCCACATCTGAAGTGCTGTGTCCAGTATTGGGCTCCTCAGTACAAGGCAGACATTGATATTATACGGGAGTGAGTCCAGTGGAGGAAAAAGTAAAAAGCTCAATAAAAAGAAAAAAAAAGCATATCAGCCACCTCTCCCCTCTAATACTTTTGGTTTAATTATGAAAGAGGGTGCAATTAGTGCTGCATAACATTTGCCTGTATTTGTCTAGCACTTTCTAGAGCTGTAAAAAGCAAAGGTACCACAGGAAGAACACTCTAATAGTTTTCTTTTTGTGGAAGGGAAACATTTTAATGGGTAAATTACATCTTCCTTCTCCAAAAGGTACTTTCAGTACAGAGCCTTGTAACCCCATTTCCCAAGAACATTATATTCAGTGACAATTCCTTGTTTAGCAGCATTTCCTAAAGGGGACTGTCACCAAGCAACAAAATGCTCTCCCACTCACCCAATGCAGCTCTAAGTTTTAGCCCAAGACTTAAGAGAACTTCTTACCTAGAATCCATTTGGAATAAAGACACATGGGAGGGTGATTCAGAAAGAATTAAATTTCTTCTTAAATCACCTTTATTTTAAAATTTCCAAAGAACACTTCAGCTAAATAATTATTTTAAAGCATCTTTTATACAGTACAAAATAAATAAAGCCTACTTGCCTCTTCTTGTGGATGTGGTTTATCAGCAATCCAAACTTGTAACATGGGTACATGAATTTTCTGGCGACGCCTGTTTATATAGGAAAAAAATCTAACACTTAAAAAGCCGATCTAAGAAAGCAATGTTTTCTTATTGTGAATGTACTACTATTTGGTCTATTAAGCTGATGAGATCTGCAGTAATATAAAAGCAGGTTTGTGAACATTTAAATTATCACTGACGCCTAGTCTCAATGGCAATGTTAACTCAAATCACTTAGAGAAAAAGACACAGACACAAACAGACAGGCACAGACACAGGTGACCAGCAGCCCAGTCATAACAATGTAGACATATATGCATCAAGAAAATATTACCTTCAACACACAGAGAAGTTGAGAGTGATACTTAAGTCATTTAGATTCATAAACCTCTCCATCTATTTTATTTTTCAGAGTCTTTTCCTCACAGTTGTTTTTGTCTCAGAATTTAGAGTATTTATAAATTAACAATAATCAAAGCTTTTGATCCATACTTGAATAGGTACCAGAAAGAATATATTTTTACTGGTTATAGCTTACTTCAGATAACTTTCTGTGTGGGACAAGAGGCGATCTATTTCAGCATCTTTCTTCTCATACAACTCCTTTCCAACCCAAGGCAAAGATGACAGAAATGCAAACACATACCAATCACATCGTACCTACAGGAAATAAATTAAAAAGGAATTTCTTTGACAAACTTATTGAATTTGTCTCAATGCAAAGAGTAGCAAATGCATTATTATTTAAAGGGATACAGAGATCAACTCCAGTTAAATCGGCAATCAATACTTGGGATTACAACCATGTGACAGTTCAAGTTCCTGAAAACATGTCAAGAGGCTGTTTGAAAACAGGAATGTATAATTCAAGAGGCAGACATTTAGACATACAATATATTTGGAGACCTACACAAAACCCTTCTAGAGTCTCTTTACTTAAATCATTCAAAGTTACCAATGCCAAATTTCCTGACAAATTTCTCTTAAAACTGTTAACAAAGAAAAAAAAAGTGAAACTGAAGTTGAACTAAGCTATCAACAGAACAATTTAATAACTGACCCTTCCATAAAGTAGTTATGCAACCCATAAGGTGCATCACTGTTACAGTGACCTTAATGTGATCTATGAAATATTTAGGCTACTGCAATGCACTCATCAGCAAAGAAATAACTAAACCCAATTCCCATAGTCCACAGTCACAGTGTATTAGCTGGATTGGCAGCCAAAGAAAAAATATATTCTTACCTGAAAGATGTTACATTTTATTTGAAACATGACATGCACACATAAGAAAACAAATATACGTTTAGAATCTTTCTGCAAACCAGCTATATATTACAACTGTTCAATAAACTTGGCAAAACTCACTGAGTATTATAGACTTGCCAGAAGCAAAGGAAAAGAAATTTACTTGAGTTACCTCACTACAGAACACTTAAGTAGTTCACTGTATGCATGTATTGTCTAACTCACAAAATCCTTTTATTCATGCTAACTGAATGTTTTCTTCATGATAAAGTGAAATTGTGTAAAAACAGCACAACACTTGAGATGGCAGTTACTATGCTTACTTGTGGTATATCTTCCTCCTGTGTCACACTCACAAAGTTCTCAAACATGGCTACCATTGAAGGTGCAGCTATTACATGACAATTCACAAGATCAGATAGAAAACGAACCTATTGAACAACAACAAAAATGTTATTTTATTAATTTTTAAATCAATACTCTTGCATCCAACCACACAAAAAGAAACAAGCATTAATTCAACTTCAAAGGAGGTGAGGTGGATGTACACACAGAGGGAGGGGGAAAGGGGGAAGAGAGCACAACAGAGCAGGGGTGGAAATGGATGGGGGACAGTGACAGCTGAAGAAGTGAGAGCGAGACACAGGGCACAATATAGAATGTGTCACAGGGTGGGAACATGAGAAGCAGCAGCAAGAATGCACAAGCCAAAACACATGAGCTAGAGCGCATGACAGGGTGGGAGCTCAAGAAAGAACAAAATAGAGGGCACCAACAGTTGACTGCTGAAGAAAGTTGAGTGAGACATAGTGAATGCAATCCAGTACACAATAGTTAGAACACATCTGTGGTTAAAATTTTTTAAATTGATTACTGCTTATGAAAAAGCCTTTGTCTTTAATTATGAATCATTTAACCTGGACAGGGAGCTCAGGGACAACTTTAATGAGCAGGTGGTGTTTGTCCTCAGCCCCCCGAACAAGCAAGATATGAGCAGGAAGATCCAGACAATCAATACTGTGTGCAGCTATGTCATGACAGTAACTCCACCATGCTCAGGCATCTGGCCAATGCCCCTGGCGTGTGCAAATTTTACGAATCATGAGACAGTGCACACCTGCACTTAGCCTAAATGTAAAAGTTTACATATACTAGGTATGTAAACTATTTTTGTTTTTCACCGAGTATAAAGGTGGGCAAGCACCTATGGGTAGACGCACTGCATAGGAATTTTCCCTGTTACAGAGAGACTCCTGGTGCCAGCTGCAATGGGACTTCTCAGCCAAAGTGTGGGCCTGGATGATGTTAAGGTGGTAATTGGTGATGTATCCTTTTCTTAGTGTCTGTAATGCTTTGCAGTAATGATTTGGTGCTTCACTCCTATTGCTCTTTTATCATATTGTGCATGACTAGTACCGTTTCCTTTTATCATATTCCATGCTATTTTTCCTTTATTATAATGTACTAAACTGCATTTATTCTTATATTTGATTTGGAATTCATTTTTACTTCGTATACAGTCAATCAGCAAAATAACATCACAGGGAAGAAACTGGAGAAAGCAGGAGCAAGAGAACGAGCAAGCCTAAGAATGAGGGGGGCACAAGGCATGAGCCAGAGCGCACTACAGGGTGGTAGCTGGAGAAAGAACAAGCAAGAGTGAGACACAGGGTACAAGCCAGAGAAAGAAATAGCCAGAAGACAAAGGGCAGGGGCTGGAAAGAGCATGCATGAGACACGGGGCAGGGTCCTGTGAGCGAGAGAGCATGACATGGGGCAGGGGTGAGAGTCAGAGAGAGACATGGGGAGTGGGCAAGGGGTGGGACAGAGGAGCTGCTGGGGGTGTCACACACAGAGTAACATGCACAGAGTATGCAAGACTGAAGATGGAAATTTATTTTTTGCATTTATCCAGAGAATAATAGTACACATCAGTGTTAAATCAGTATGCTGCTCATACAGGACTTTCATACAAAATGCATTTCTACAGTCACTTATTCATAACTTGAACTAGTTTCATACAGACAGACCCTTAAAACCACTGCTACTGTCGTGTTTTAACAAGGCACCAAATTAATGGTATACTGCTAATCAAATTGAAGTGGTTTCAAAAGGAGCCAGCACTGAAAATTATCCACTTGGTCTTCATTACTCACAAGCAGGATGAGCATACAGAACTGATTACAGCCATCCAATAAAACCTATCCACTTGGGAATAAGCTGTCTTTAAAACAACCACCAAACAAATAAATAAAGGGTCCCAACAGGATCAGTATTTGTCTCTGAGCACAGTAGAAATCAATAGCTTTCATTCACCTTCTACATTCTCCTGTAGAACAAACTAGGAGGAAGGAAGAAAAAGAAAACCTCTGATTTCCCAAGAGTTAATTTGACTGTGGGAAATTTCACACACAGTTTGGAGATCAGTTTTGCAATCATAACCTAAATTTTCCTCTCCTTAGGAATACCCACACACTTTCTCCTGGCATGCCTATGGAGCACTACATGGGGATGTCAGAAAAGACCATGCTGATTTAAGAATGATTTACTTCAAAAAAGAAAAAAAGAGAGGGGGAAAAATGTAAATATAGTGAAAAACAAGAAAATTTTGAAAAAAAGAGGATGTTAGTTAAATCCTTACAGTTAACAAAACAAGACCTTGGGAGAAGGAATGGACACCATAAATATGTCAAGCTGGGGCATAACAAGATAAGCTCAAGGAGAACCAAAAGGTTAATGAGACCAAACAGAAAATTACTGGAACTGTGTGTGAATTATCCTAAGTAGCATACTAAAAGATCCACCCTCGAGCAAAGAGAGCCCCCTACTAATAAAGCCCCCTCCCCACAGAACATGCATGGTAAAAAACACACCACTGTAACTTTAAATGGAGACAAGGCTTGTAAGAACCAATGAGAATTAAGTGTGACTAAACGTTAATTGTATAAAAAGTTTTACTATGTGTTAAGAGACATGCTAGCTTTGTGGATTCACCACCTAGCACCCATCTCTGCACAGACATGCAATAAACAAGTATCTCAACTGGGTGTGTGGATCTGCTCTTGCACACTGTGTGAAGAACCCAGAATTGGGATAACCATGTTGCATACAGAAAACCTCCAGCCCCTCTGGATGTCAAAGAGCAAGTAATATTGGGTGAGGACGAGGAGAGGAAGACTAGAGGAAAGAGAGATGTGAAAGATTCCACTTACTAAGTACTCAGCTTCATTATACATGTTGACTTTCAAACATTCTTTGAGCTGACGAATCATGGCTTCTACAAATTCCCCACCAAAGTTGTAGTTCCTGGCATTCAGCAACCCAACTAACGTTGTGTAAATGGTAAGCTTTTCTGGTAATAGACGTGCACTGGTTTAAATGAAGAAATCCAAGCATTTTGTTAGATGTTCATTTATCACATGCCAATCATTGCATTTACATAGCATCTTTGAATCTGCTTTGTATATGTTATGCTTCTCTTGTGTTTAAGCAAGGTAAACTGCTAACCTCATGTGTCCTGTCGACAAAAAATTACAGAACATCCTTTTTAGGACTATAATTCTTTAGGAATATATACACTACTTTTAACTACATTTCAATAAATTTTCTCTTTATTTTTAACTCATAAGCATTTAGGATTATAGTAGATTCTAAAACCTACAGCAACTACACTTTAAGACATTTTCAGCTGCAGTCTCCAACTCAGCAAAAACTTTTAATCTGGACAAAAGCTGTTATTGAAGCAAAGGACATAAGGTATAAGACTGGAATGACATTTGACAAAAGCTTCTAGTAATATAATTTTAAGTACTGCCCAAATATATAATTTAACAGATTTTTAAAATATCAGTCACTTTAAAGCAAAAATCTGTTAATTAAATATATATATATTAGTAACCATTCTGACTATTCTGCCTCGTTTTCCAATGTTTTATATACTCTATGGGAATATGACTGAACAATACCATTTAAGACAACTTGTTCAGTGTAGCATGTCAGCCATTCTATTATGCTAGAACAGCAAGAATACGCAAGACATGTAAACTTTTTACATCACTTAAAAATTAAATTTGATTGTAAGTATCTTGAACTTAAGTAAGCAATTTTCAGTATAAGGTCTTAAAGAAATAGACAGGTTAGATCCTATTGTAACCACTTATTTTCTTCAAATGTTTTGTAAATGTGTGAGCTAATTCCATGCCTTCAAAGGCATTCAGCTGTTGTTGGAAACATGTACTGTTTGATTTATGTTTATGAACAGTGCTACAAAATTGATTTAAAGTTTCCTTACAGCTATAGCACAAGCTGGCACTGAAACACCCCCACCCCCAATGTGGTATACTATTGCAGACCCCACACAATACTCTCCTGGGAAACTTCCCTAACGGCCCAACAGACAAAGCAACTCTGTTCCAGGACTTTGCTAGGGAGAGGAAGAAGTGCTGCTAGCCAAGGGCAGAGCCTACCTCTAGTCCCTTCATCTCTCCACTATTACATACAGGGTAGGTTCATGGAGAAAGGAGCACCTCAGCCCATAAGAAAGGGAACAGGAAAAGTAGAAATACACAGATAACAATTAGCACTTAACAGATTTTTGTTTTCCTTAGTGACCATTCAATTCAGAAACAAGATACTACCCAGCATATTCCCCATAGCAACAAGAAAGCAGCTCTGACATCTACTTTGCTTATGACCTCGTGCACACATTTCAAGTAGGAGTACTGCACATGGATATTTTCATTGATTTATGCCTAAGCCAACAGACTAAGCTTCTCAAATTTCTTTTGCCCGAAGTAAGACAAACCCTAAGCAATAACAGTGTTCAAGAACTAAAAGCTGTTCACACCATTTAAAGTGCTTCAAATACTTAAACTTTTCTATTTAGCATAGATAACAGAGCACCTCCCAAATCTTCTGCATACGTACACAGCACAAAGAATTCTTAATATCTTGCTTTTATAGTTTGGTAGATCAGCTTCCAAGACACCAGCTAGACCTTCCAAGTTGCTCTCCAGAGAGGAAGTACTCTAAGAAAGAAAATGGTGTCTTCTCATCAATCAGGTATATCAACTATTCCCATAGTAACAAACAGAAGACAAGCAAATAGGATAAAACAAAATATTACTTTGCATTTTTTTTCCTGTTAGCAATGGTTCAAATCCCATTAGGAATTCACAATTTTTCTCATTTGCTAGAAATAAGAAGCAAAAATGACTAAGAGGAGCTTCAATTGTGAGTTTTCCATAGCAAGGAGCTCTAGTGTTTTCCTAGGAAGAGTTAACATAGCTTCAGAGGTCTCTCAGTAACCAAATTAAACATTACATTAATGACGTTAGGGGAAGTGAAACAACTACATAGCTTGTACGTGGCTTAAATTAATGTATAAGACCCATAATATTTGCTGTCACCCTTTTTTCTATGCTTGTTAAAAGCACCAAACCCAGCCAAGTCCCAAGATCAGTTGTGACAGTGGTGGAACCTTTTGTTGTTTGCTTGTTTGGGTATGTATCTCATTAGCTTCCCTCTACTCCCCAAAAAAACTGGAAGCAGTGATAAAGTTCAGAGTTGGAATGATACAATGCTGAAGTATAACTAGCAGAGGGGTATCAGAGGGATAGCACTTAAGAATTTTCTTTTTTTTAAAAAGAAAAAAAAAAGAAGTTTTACTGAGGCCAACAATTTTCCAGCTAGGAAGTTTCCAATGGATTTTCTTCTTTTGGATCGCTAATGTTCTATTAACACATTAAAACATATAAACCAAAGAAAACAACATATTACATTCAAGGACCCCAAGTCACAAAACAATATGGAAATAGTATTTATACCTTCTCTCCCACTCTGCATATTAAAGATTCAAGTCTCTCTTCAATTTCAGATGGCTCAGACGTTCTCCTCCTTTTGCGAGTTTGCCCTGTTTCAATACATTAAACGTTATTTGCCTGCTGTGGTGGGTTGACCCCAGCCAGCAGCCAAGCATGCACACAGCCACTTACTCACTCCCCCCACCCCCAACACAATTGAAGAAATAATAGGAAGAGCAACAGTGAGAAAACTCATTAATTGAGATAAAGAGCAGTTTAATGAGTGAAGAAGGGCAGCATTGCAGCACAAACAAACTAAACAAACTAGTAGGCTGCAACAAGGCTTTTACTGTCAGTCAGATTCTACTGTCCATGCTGTTTCTCCATCCTCCAGAGGTCAGACCACAATGTTCCTCTTCCATCCAACTCCCCCCCCCCCCCCCCATCTTCAGTGGCATTTAACTACTTAGTGGGAACGAGCTGCACATCATCCATGTCAATCAACCCACTGCCTGCGAGGCAAGGCCACAACTGCATATTATCAATGCTAATCAACCCACTGACTTCAATTCTCTACAGGGCAGGAGGAAAATAAGTGATACAAAGGCAGTCACTCACCACCTCCCACCAGCAGACCAATACCTATCCAGTCTGACAACCACTTTGGAAAGACTACCCCCCAACCTTTATTGCTGAGTATAACATTATATGGTACAGAACATCCCTTTGGTCAGTTTGGGTTAGCTGTCCCAGCTGTGTCCCCTCCCAACATCTTGTCTGCCCCCCAGCCTACTCACTGGAGGGGCAAAGTGGGAAAAAGAAAAGGCCCTGACACTGCAAGAAGTGATCAGCAATAGCTAATAATGTTGGTGTGTTATCAACACTGCTTTGGTCATAAATTGAAAGTACAGCACCATATAGGCTGCTATGAAGAAAGTTAATTCCATCCCAGCCAGACCCAATACACCTGCTTATTCTAAAAGAACTCTCTAGATACTTTTACCATTCCAGCAACATACTTTAAGTCCTGACAAAGCATTCAAAATTGACTCAATAAACAAGAAAAACAAAAGTATAGCCATGTTACTGATGACTTAATCCATGAAGTAGAAACAGTTAACATTGTAGCTATCTCAAATTTTGTTTAGAAATAATTCTGCATTTCTACTATTGTATGAGACAGTATATGTGAGATAAACTAAGCATACTTTACAGAGTTATCAGTTACTGTGTATTTTGCTTAATAACACCTTCTTCAGCATACATTAAAAAAAGATATTAAGAATCCTTGTTTATATTTTTAGGGGGGTTATAAGCTTAGAAAAAACTGCACATCAAAGCAATTAAAAAATAAAAGTGTGATTAAAAACCAGTTTATCTTTGCAATGAAAATCTGAAAAAGCTAGTCACAAAACTGTCCAACTCTCCACTCATGCAGATTTATGTTATAAAGAGAAACAGCACTTGTTTCAGTTTCTGAAGTCAGTTATTCTCCATTCTCAATGTTTTCTGAGCGTTTTCCATTAAAGCCTCTACATGATGTGAGAGCACATCCTTCTGACTACACATATGCAGAGCTGAGTGCTCTGATATAAGTTTACTTTCACCCAAGGCGCTCCCCGTATTTGAGGCAGACCGAAGCAACGGCTCAGGGCAGTCTTTAGCCCCAGTTACGTAAGCCGATTCCTTGCACCAGAACGCCCTACAAGTCCTGACAGAGGAACAGTGTGAGCCGCCACCACCCCGAACCAAAGGCGAGGCAACGCGGGGAGTTATCTCAGCCGAGACTTACCACTCCCCCAGCCCTAAGGATAACACGGCCCCAAGCGCAGGGCACGCGGAGTCCAGACCCTGGAACTCACTCCATCCATACTTACCATCGCTCTCGTCACTGTGCCGTCGCCGTCGCGACATAGTAGCACCACCCCTGCGAGAAATCTGCGTGTAAAAGAGGAAAAAGCAGGAACGCTATACCCACAGTCGGAGAAGGAAGAGCACTATGTAAAAACTATACAATAGGGATCAGAATATTTTCCTCTGCTTCCCCTCTCCCTACTTCCTGTTCGTCTCAATCTTCTTCCGGAGTAAAAGAGCAATAGGAAAAGCTAGTGCCTTCTCTTTCATGACTTCTCGCGACTCTCTGGGAGTTAGTGCTATTTTACCTGTTTATTGTACAAAGAACTTGGATGATTTCTAAGATGGGAGAATAGACACAAAGTTAGTGAATTTTCCATTAAATGAAAAAGTCGTATTTACTTTCACTTGTGCCTGATCTCTTTTGAAGGCTTGTATTTTGCCCATTGCATGTGTGAATTGCACTCTGTGTGCCCCACCCCTAGGATACCTTACTGATGTCTGGTGACATCCCAAGGTTTCTGGTAGGCTCCCAGACACAAGCCACATTAGCTCTGATGATCTGACAAGGTAAGAAAATCCCTTGACAGTTTGAAAAAGTTACTTGCTATAAGCAGGTTTGCATCTGGCTCACACCTCACATCAATTAGCACAAGTCCAAATTTCTCTTTTTTAAAAATTATATTTAGACAAGTGATACTCTGAGGTACAGAAAAGACCGTAGCTTTTGATCTTCCTTTACTCAACTGGTTTAGATCCCCTCTACAATTCATCCAGTTTCCTTGAACTCATTCCCAATTTTGTGCACCTTTCACAGCTGCTTACACCTGCACAAAGCATTACTGCTGTGCTGATACAGAAGCATTTGCCTACATTTATAATGGAAAAGATGGGGACTCTATAGGATCAACCCACTCCCACCCCCTCAAACTGTATTTTTCCTGCAGTGTCAAAGCAGACCTGTGCTAATGTTACCCAACACCTCATGTCTATAAAAAGACACACAGCAAGGAAAGCCAGCAACAGGAGGGAGTAGGAATAAGTAGGTCATGCTCTTCATAGATCCCTTTTCTCCTCCCTTGCAGGTACGTTAAGGGTTCAGATATGAGAGTAGATGCAGAAGAATCTAACTGTATGTTAGGGAGTCTTGTGCTTGTGCTTCTCAGAATGCATCCAAAAACTATCCATTTGAACAATTTGTGTTTCTTTAGATAATACAATTAACTGGATTCTTAGGATAAAATTTCTAAAATTCATCTTTTAATGAGACACTAATAAGTCCAGAAAACAGGAGTACTTGTGTCTAGTGTGTTAAAAGAAAACTTATCACAATATGCTGACAGAGATGAACTGTATAAGCATAGGTTAATTTATTTTGTCAGGTTTCCAAAGAACTGTGAATGTGGCAAATGTCCTAACTTTAGTGTATATTTCTCTCTTAGAACTAAATGATAAATAGATGTGCTAGCTCCACCAAGTTTTTTCACATCTCCTTGGAGAAAATTGGCTGCTTTTTGCGGGGTTAATGCTAAAAACGTGGGGGGTGGGGGGGTGGGGTTGTGCTGCCAAGTCTAAAATCCTCTATCTGCTTTAATTTGTCATGTTATAAGCAACAAGGTAGGAGAAGTACTGCTATGTTATTGTGAGGTGAAGGACCCAGGAAAGCTCTCTGGCAAAAGGCTCAGCGCCAGCACCTGCATCTCACTGGTAAGGTAATGTTTTAAGCAGCAGCAGTTACTTTCTTTACAGAGATTTGTCTTTGCTTAGTGCAGGATAATGCGTTTTATGGAGAGTGAAATTGTAATCTGTATTGTCAAGCATGAAAAAAGCAAAACAGCTGTCAACTTGGATAAAATCATAGGAATAGCACTGCTCATTACTCCATAATATCCTTGTTCCCTTAATTCCTCAGACTAGATCCAAGGAGGTCAGTCGGTCAGGTTTCTTAGGCTCCCTTTATAGCCAGTGGGGAAAGACTCCTCTAGAGGGCAAGTCTGAGCAGAAAATTAAACTATTTGAATTGTCTTCCCAAAGGAGTCTGTCTTTCTCTGTGCTGACAGTGGGAGAATGGTCTCCCTAGGCTGAACTTAACCATTGTGGTTACCCTTGAAGTTAACTCAGTTGCACTACTGACACTGGAAGATATATTTCCTAGCTTGACTGGAGTATCTCCAGAAATATCTGCCTCATTTCTCCTTCTCTTGGTGTTCCATTTCCCAGGACCTTTTTTCTAACGTAGAGTGTGATTTTTATTTTATTTTTATTTATTTACAGGCTTTGGATTCTTGTTCTGCCATTTTCTTGAATGCTGAATGTTGTTGTCAGTCACTTATAGCTTAACTGCATAGAAATTATTGTCTGAGTTTTGTCTGTATCCTCTGGTGCAGGATGAATTGTGCCATTGATGCTCTGTGTCCTTTGTGTCCTGTGTCCCAAACGTCATAATATTTTTTCCTTCTTTTTGTGCTTTTTTTTTTCTTTTCTGTATCATCAAAGGTTGGAACAAAACTTCACACAGCATTCTAACTCAGCTAACAGACTTGCATATCTGGTCTGTGACCTCCTTCCCAGAGCCAATACTATTTAAAGCAAAAGAAATACAGTATTCCGCAAATACAAAGACAGTCTTCCTTGTTCAGATTAAATGAAAGGAAGGTACCCCCCCTCCCCCATAGATGTACACTTCTCTGCAGCTCCCAGGGTAAAATCTCTTGATGCTTCTTATCTCATAGTATCCCAGCTCTTTTTTCTCCAAGTGTATTTGGTTTATGTTGGGGGGAGAGGGGTGATGCAGGGGCTGCTCCTGTGTCACACAGTGCTGGTTCTAGCCAGCTTCAAAACAGACATTCTGCTGGCCAAAGCTGAGCCAATCAGCAAAGCTGGTGGCACTTCTTTGATAACATATTTAAGAAAGGATAAAAATCACTGCAGCATCTGTGAGAGAGAGGATTGAGAAAATGTGAGAGAAACAGCCTGCAGACATCAAGGTCAGTGAAAAAGGAGGGGGAGGAGGTGCTCCAGGAGCAGATACCCCTGCAGCCCATGGTGAAGATCATGGTGAGGCAGGCTGTCCCCCTGCAGCCCATGGAGGTCCACAGTGGTGCAGATATTCACTTTGCAACCTGTGGAGAGCTGATGCTGGAGAAGGCTCCTGGCAAGAACTGCAGCCTGTGGGTGACCCATACTGGAGCAGTTTGTTCCTGAAGGACTGTATCCCCTGGAAAAGACCCATGTTGGAGCAGTTCTTGAATTGCAGACTGGGAAGGACTCATGTTGGGAGCAGTTTGGGAAGGACTGTATCCTCTGGGAGGGACCTCATGCTGGAGCAGGGGAAAAATGTGAGAAGGAAGGAGTGGCAGACAGGAAGTGTTATGAAGTGACCACAACCCCCATTACCCATCCCCCCTGTGCTGCTTGGAGTGGGAGGAGGTAGAAGAGTTGGGAATGAAGTTGAGCCTGGGAAGAAAGGTGGGGGAAAGGTGTTTTAGATTTGTTCTAATTTCTCACTATCCTACTCTGGCATTAAATTAAATTAATTTTCCCCAAGTCAAGTCTGTTTTGCCTGTGACCATAATTGGTGAGTGATTTCCCTGTCCTTATCTTGACCCATGAGTGTTTTCATCTTATTTTCTCCCCTTGTCCTGCTGAGGAGGAGGAGTGAGAGAGTGGCTTGGTGGGCACCTGGTGGCCAGCCAAGGTCAAGTCACATCACCATACCAAGATAGATACTGCATTTGTCTTTTCAGTCAATTGAGGAATTTTTTCCCCCTCACTCCCTTTGATTCAATAAATTTTGTTTCACCGATTCAGAGATTTTGTTCATTTATGTCAGTGCTGTAGATGGAATGAATAAGCTAGATTTAATGTCAATATTATGCACTGACATTTTTCATTCTAGCTACCTGAATTACTGGGCACAATTCTACTGTCTGTCCTCAGGCAAACTTCCAGTGGGAGTTTCAACTTTATAACGGCTGTAGGATTTGCCTGTTAACCAGTCATCACTTTTTTTCTTGCACAAGTTTTTTGTAACTCTTTTCTATCATTCTTAAGAAAAGATACAAAAGTGGCTACTGAACATTTTTTCCAGTTCTTCTTTTATTGTATCCTTCTTTCTCAAGACCATTGTTAAGGGACATTAGGAATGGCCACCACCTCCAGCAGCTCTGGCCCAGGACTCCCTCCTGCCCGCCCACTAGAACCCAGCCTGGTGTGCTCAGGGACCTGGGGTTTCTGCCCAGGCTGAGTGACATAGCTGCCACTTTCCCATTTGGAGGTTCAACCAGTAGCAAAGCTGAGCACGTATCACAGAGACACATACACAGGACACTGAGATGGGCAATCACACAGACTGCCACAGACAAGGCACTACCTTCAACAGCACATACATAAAGGACTCACATAAAGCACAAACACAGACAGCCAAGTCTCCTTCCTCCTCTTTATCTGGCAGAGACAGAAGTTCACTAGTGAAGGCACACACACACAACAATCTGTGGATTCACAAACACACACACATTTGCGGATCCTTTGAATTCCAGCATGGTCCCTCTGTCTGCCTAGTACACCTGCACAGATCCCCCTACTCACCAGCTGGTCCAACTTGCAGTTTGCTAGTGAGTTACATGCACACACCTAGTCTGACTCCAGTTGCTGGCACCCAGTCCACTCACACAGTCCCCCCAGTAGCTGGCACTTAGTCCTTGCAACATGAATACACACAGAATAGAGAATGAGATTACACAGAGAGATAGTTAAGAAAGGATTTAATAATAAGATAGAACAGATGGCAGTGATCAGGCACAGGGCTCAGCCAGACAAGGGTACTGACTGACCATGTTTTACATGTAGTCAGCCCCTTTTGTCTACCCCCACTTTGTTCCTCCTTGCTCCTTCCCCTGCATGTTGCCTCATCAGTTGGCATAGTTCCACTGACCCCTTCCAAACTCCTGGGCCTGCTTCTCCTTTTGACTCCCAGGTACAAATTGCTTCAGAGTCACTCAGCTCTGTGCAGGCTGCACAGAGGTGAAGGAAGAGGTGTGTTCCAACCCCATCATTTCTATCACACACCTTTACTCCAACCACCCTGCCCCAATGAAGACCACACACTCCATATCTTTATCCTTGAAATGTATTCTTGTGCTCTCTTCCTCACTCTCTCTTAAGACCCTGGCTTAGTTTGCACTGGTACAAATGTACTGGTTTGGGTTCATGGAGAATTTGTTGTTGTCCCAGGCTACCTGTAAGGTGCACTGTTGATTCCATGAATCAGACACCTTTGTTTTCTAGAACAAATGCACAGAGTCAAGACCCTTCTCCCAGCTGCCATCAGTGCCTGACTGGAGGGAGTCAGGTGCTAACTCCTGCCTATGTCTGAGCACGTGTTGACTACTCTGTTCAAACAGTGACAGCAGCTGGAGGTACCTCTGGAGAGAAGTGTATGCCATTCTGATGAGCTTTCTCTCCCATAGTGCTATGGGTAGTGTATGCTATTTTTGAGGAGAAGCTATTTGCTCTTCCTGTTATCAGTATTGTTGTCTTCCAGACAGTTTTATTTGCAGAAAGTACCACTTCATTTTCTGTACATAACCAAATCAAAGATTAGAGATGGTTGTTCCCCTCAGGCCTCCAGGACCCTGCAATATTAGCTTCTAGTGAAGATGTCAAGACCAGAAATGCACTGTACTTGTAGCACATTCAAGTGGATAATTTTATCTTGACAACTAGATATTTTTAGTGTAGTGTTCTTGTATTTGCTTTTTTAGAGCAGCTGTCATGGTTTAACCCCAGCCAGCAACCAAGCACCACACAGCCACTCGCTCACTCCCCCCACAGCAGGATGGGGGAGAGAATCAGAAGAGTAAAAGTGAGAAAACTCGTGGGTTGAGATAAAAACAGTTTAATAATTGAAACAAAATAATAATAATAATGATAATAATAAAGAAATTGTAATGAAAAGGAAAATGACAGAAAGAGAAATAAAACCCAAGAAAGACAAGCGATACAAATGAAAACAATTGCTCACCACAAACCGACATGCTCAGCCAGTCCCCAAGCAGTGCCCCCCACCCTCCAACCTCCCCCCTAGTTTGATTGCTGAGCATCATGTCACATGGTCTCCAGATATTCCAATATCTCTTTGGTCAGTTGGGGTCAGCTGTCCTGGCTGTGTTTCCTCCCAAGTTCTTGGGCACCCCCAGCCCACTCGCTGGTGGGGCAGTGTGAGGAGCAGAAAAGGCCTTGACTCTGTGTAAGCACTGCTCAGCAGTATCTAAAACATCCCTGTATTACCAACACCGTTTCCATCCCAAATCCAAAACATAGCCCCATACCAGCTACTGTAAAGAAAACTAACTCTATTCCAGCCAAAACCAGCACAGCAGCCTAGGAGGAGCTCACTTTTTTCCACACCTTTAAAGTTGTTGTGTTTGAAGAAATTGTACCTGTGGGTACTGATACAAAAACTACCTCCTATAGAGAAACTGGTAAGCTGATTTAAGGAAAATTAAAACCTGTTTTTAAAAGAAATTATAACTTAAGCAAGAGTTAAGTGAAGAAAAAAAATCACCTTCAGCAAAAAAGTTTCCTTTTGCTCAATTACTAGGATATGGGGAAGGAAGATGTGGAAAATTGATCTGTTGTTGGTAGTCAGAGTTCCTGGTGCAGAGTGTGGGAGAAGAGGATAGAGAATGTATGAGAGGAGTATGGAGACTGTCTGACCATTACTGATGGGAGATAAGAGAGAGGAGGATAGAGAATGTCTGAAGAGAGATGTATGAGAGGAGGATGGAGAATGTCTGACCTGGCAGGAGATGAGAGAACAGCTGGGTATTGTGAAGGAGAGTAAGAAACAAACATGGTTATCTAGTAGTCAAAAGGTGTGTGCATGCTTGTAGTGATATATAGCTATGTAACTGCATGAATGGTTTCTGCCCTGAGCCTGGTGGTACATATGGTTGAAATTTGTATTTGGGCTTAGAGATATAAATATGAGCTTCTCTGTACAATAAAGTGTCTCTGGCTGCACCACAACTGGAGTCCATGCCTTCATACGCCACACAGAGGCTTTGCTGGATCAGACTTTGGTTTGCTCAGTCTTTAACTACTTTGAAAAGTTAAGACTGAACTGTTTTATTCATAACTATAATAGCACAAGTGACATCAGTTATCTAGCATTGGGGTAATAATGTTGTGCTTTGGTGTGAAAATCAGTCACAAGGCATTTGCTTAAGGAGGACATAAGGAGAAATTACATATAATTGTAGAGGACTGAAGGCAGTGGGTTGATTAACATTGGTAATATGCATCTGTGGCCTTGCCTCAGAGGCAGTGGGTTGATTGACATGGATGATGTGCAGCTGTAGCTCGTTCCCGCTAAGTGGTTAAATAGCACCGAGGAGGGAAAAGCACTGGATGGAAAAGGTCCTGGATGAGGGAAGAATCTGGATGTAGCAGAGACAAGTAGGTGTGTAGTTGGGCTTCTGGAGGATGGAGAAACGGTATGGATAGTAGAGTTTGACCTATGGTAAAGCCTTGTTGCAGCTTGCTTGTACTGCAACAATGGGTGCTCTGTGTGAGGCAAACTGTTTTGGACTCAAATTACTATATATAATGATTAGGAAAATTTTTTTGGTATGTTAATATATTTATAACTGGTCTAAATGTTTAAGACAGCTCAGAAATGGTACTGTATAAAGAGCTTCAATGAATTGTCTTTGTGGTTAGCCAGTAATAAGAATCAAGCTGCATCTGAAGAGAATTCTATAGAGTGTTTCTGTGGACTTCACAGGTTTTGGAATGAAAACTAAAGCTCTACTTCAGCCAGGAGCTCTGCTTGGCCTTGAGAAAATACTCAAGTCCCACTCAAGTTTTAAGTTTAGCATCATTGTGTGCTTTACTCAATTAAAGGCTAGTGATGGCTGTTATGTGAAGGGGGGGAGAGAGACTTCTCTCAACCCATAGTGCAGGTGTCCTCAAACTTTTTAACCAGGGGGCTGGTGCACGGATGAAGTGGCAGGAGGTCATCTGCGCTGCTTGGTTCCCCCCAACCCCCGGCAGGGGGGTTCTGTAAATACCGGGGGCCAGTTTGAGGACCCCGGGGTCCTCAATCTGGCCCGTGGGCTGTAGTTTAAGGACCTCTGCCCTAGTGTTTGATCTGTCTACCAGTGCTCCAGGAAAGCTGAGATCCTTGTGCCAGACCAGTCTGTCAGTGTCCTGTTACAGGGACTCTTCACTGAACAGTCTCACTGGATCGGAAGGCAATTTGATTGACTTGTTCAGGGAAGTGCACCAATAGCATCAGGGGACCAGTCAGCAGGCCTTCCCACTTTATATAAATGTTACCTGCTGCCAGCGACTGCTAGTGCCCACGAAGGACTAATACTAACAGTTTATGGAATAAAACTCTTTATTAATATAAAATCATTACAAATTAAGGTTTGTGATTGTGGGTGATAGGGACTGTCTGCATAAACAAGCTTGAAGTGATATACAGGTCACAACACAGGAGCAAGCACAGGAACAGGACAACTCAGTCAATGATTCCATTGACACTGGTAAACCTTTCGATCCAGGTCCTATAGACCCAGAAAAGGACCCAGACTCCCCCCCCCCCCCCCCCCCCCGGTGTCTGTCCTGATGCACTGACTGTATTTTCATGGAGGGTGAAAGGGGGTCAGAGGGATCAGTGGCAGGAATGCAAGTCAGAAGTGCTTAAGCAAGGAGATTTGGGAGTCGCTAGGGCATGTTCAGTATTTTGTCAGACAAATCAACCTGCAGAGTGGCAGCCTGTGCAATACGAGGCTGTTAAAGGGTTAAGCAAAGCAGTGCGGGAAGGGAGGATTCATAATACATTTGCTATGTCCCTTCTTGAAGTGATGGCAGAGCCTTACACACTCACACTGCATGATTGGAAGTTATGGCTTTGTATGGTACTAACTGATACAGTATATGATGTGGTTATTTGATTTTTGTGAGCTATGTGTAGTGGCCTTGACTGAAAACCTTAATCGGGGAATTGCTGTTAACTATGAGCAGTTGGCTGGAGAAAATAATTGTGCTGATTCTGTGACTCAGGCAAGGTATGCCAGGGACAACTGTTTGCAAATGAAGAGATGGCTATTAAGGCAGTCAGGATGCGGGAGTCTTGCCACAGTCTTGCAGGGTCCTAGAGAGTCTTATACTAACTTGATTGATTGGCTTCAGAATATTTTGCAACCACAAGTCGAGCATGAGGAAGCTCAAGGGTTGCTTTTAAGACAACTAGCTATGATAATGCCAATGAAAATTGTAAACAGGCAACTTTCACAATCGCAACCCCAACATGTGTCAAATGATTGTAATGCAGAACTCACAGCAGACTGTAACTCTCAGGTTGAGTTTTGGAATGCAGCATAACAGTTTTTCTTTTTTGCTTCTCTAATCTCTTCTGTAGAGTAGTACACACTCTTAACTTGCTTAGTGATAAATAGGTGTCTGCATGCTTGTAGTGATATATAGCTATGTAACTACATGAATGATTTCTGCCCTGAGCCTGGTGGTGTGTGCAGCTGTGGTTTGTGTCCGGGCTCAGATGTAAATAGGGGCTTCTCTGTTACGGTAAAGTGTCTCGGGTTGCATATAAAAAAAAAATATGGGGGGGAAAATCAAGGGAACAACCCCAGAGGCATGTTGAGAGAAAGCATGCTATGTTTTGAATTTTCTGAAAATCTGTCAACCATGCGGTGCCTCCCATTGTGTGGCACGTTGTTACTTGGTGACAAGCAGCAAAAGCACGAAGGCGTCTTAGTACGCATGAAAGACCCTCGTACCAGGCATTGGTCGGGACCCCATGAATTCTTACCTTGGGGAAGAGGTTATGCTTGTGTTTCTACAGATGAAAGTCTAGGTCTACGATGGATACTTGCTCCCTGTGTATGGCCTGAGCTTAGCGTGCCGGATCGTGGGAGAGCTGCTGCTGCCAGTCAACCCAACAACTAATGTGTGGCCTCCTTACTGAACCAGTCTTGTTTGGTGTGCCCTTCCTGACTTGCAGACATTGTTGCAAAAAAGTGAATGTATGTAGGGAATGAAGAATCTTACTGAAAGCCTTGATATTAGGGATAATTGATTACCTCTGTATAATGTTAATCCAAAAGAAGTTGATATTGTTTGCACTTTGAATGTTGATAGTTGTCTTTATGTAGATGCTAATGTGGTAGGAGGCTATGATGGGACCGTGACACCCACATAAATCAACACATGAACATGCTGATAAGCATAATAGGCTTAAATGCAATATAGCTTTGGATGAAGCATGTAATGATGTTGTGACAGAGGGAAGACACAGTCACTCAATATGAGTGATCAGCAGACTTTCTTTATTGTCCCTTACAGTCACCTTTTATGCCTTGTTATAATTAGCTCATACATATTACAAAAGTTAAGCTCATTATTGGTTAGTTGCCTAAATACCAAGCCCGCCCCTAGTTTCTCTTCTGTAGTTATCTGTTCCCACCTGCAACATTCTTTACCGACCGCAATCTTCCTGTTATTGTATAACAAGAACAGCCAAGGACAGTGTATTTTTGCTTTACTTCAGATAAGCTGAGAGCGATGTGCATTTTTGTCCAGCCAGCTGGACTATGTCTATGTGACCCTTTTCAGCTAGCCAGTTATCCACAATTCCCCCGTTTTTATTTTGGGCGACATAGGCCTGGTTGACCATTTTCAATAACAGCGTTTTAACACAGGAAAATACACAGCCAACTTATAAAATCTCAGTTCAGAAGTATAATTCCTGAAATACTTGAAAAATAAAGTTAGCTTGAAGTTTTAATTTAGATGCTCTTTCTGTTCCAGTGATATAAAAAGTTTAAAAAATTCAAAGGTAATTTTAAAGTTCTGAACATGGACTAATGCAAGCTCAAAACCCCAAAAGAAACCAAACTGATGTTTGACCAGGAATATTTGCAAATATTTTAGTGGAAAATCCCTGACCATTAACAATTTTCTGTCCAAATAACTGCCCTTATGCAACCAACCAGTCCATACATTTTCTGAAGAATACCTCATTGATATCAAAGAATTAACAAAGGGAAAAAATTAGTTCTAAGCTATATACATTCATAAGGGGATTTTTCAATAGTTACATACAGATTTACACACTAAGCCATAATGGCTTGTAGGTGATACACACAAGAAGAGTACGTTGCTTATCTGTCTGAATGTCTATGCTAAATTTGACAACTGTGCCACAAGCCAAGCCTACATGGGTGCTGTGTGTTATGCACGTTCCTTAACAAACAGAAGTATAATAGACAAATTCCCAAGATCTAGTCCCCAACCTAATTATATTATTTTGTAGCCAATTAAGGAAAATAACACAAATGTGCATATCTACATGTGCACACACCTTTTAGTTCAGAACCAATCTGCGATAAAAGGCCTTTAGCCTTATGGCATCATTGAATCTTAACGAGTACAGTAATTAAAAATGCAGTCTTACTGTAAGTGCGATTTATGCTGACATTCCCTCAAATGCTACACGTGAGTATTTCTCACTCAACTGCCTCAAGGTAAAATAGTAGTATTTGTTAATATGTATTAAAAAATCATTAATTCTCTACAATAGCAGTTGACTTCCATAACACTATGTAAGCAAAAGAGGCTTAAGATGGGTTTTCTGAATGCTAACAATTTATTTTAGACTGTCTAAACTCGGGTCTTGAAAGATTTCACTCTGCCAGACATAGAAACACTGTTGCACTCCAGTTGTGATATCCCTTTTCCCAAGTTGTCACATTCACATCTCGTTCAAGCAACATTATTGTCAAAGTTTCTCTCTGCTACATAAAAGCATATTGCACTTGTAGATATAAAAGACAGCACCCTTACTTAGATTATTACCTTATTACCTCATAACTCTTAGTATACCTTGTATCTCTGATTTCATCACTTCAAAAATTCACCAGAAGCAGATAAAACCACAGCATCAGACTAAACTACACCTTAACTGCTGATTCAAATAAAGGCATTCTCTTCAGATATGCCTAATGCTTACAAATAATTTTGGCTGGTTTTGATCAAAAAACTATTATTACAATAATGATCAAAAATAATAATCCCGTTTGCAAAATGCCTTTAAGCCAGCCTCCTAGTCCCAACCAATTTCCACATTCAGAATACAGCATAAATACAGAATACAGAATTATCTCCATCAAGGCAAAAAGGCTTCTCTTTAAGCACAGAGATGTTTCCTAGTTCAAGGCAGAAACCCATTTCTTGTAGGGGACATCTGAAGCACTTTTTTTGGTGGGTTTGTAATCAATTCCGTATTTTTCCTTGAGAAGCTTAGGCTGTTCCTCTTGTTTCAGGAGTGTTTCCAACTCTGATTTGTCGAATAGGTCCGTATTTCCCAAACATATCATACATTTCCTCCGCTGTGATTTCATACGGCAGGTTCCGAATATAAAGGACCCGATTGACCTCTGGGGGCAGCCGGATGTCAGCTCGCTTGGCCGCTTGCATCGCCATGGCGCCGATCGGAGGGGGGGGGGGGTGCCGCCTTGGAGAGAAACCGCGGCCGGGACGGGGCCTGCCGGGCTGCGCCGCCGCTCGCCGCTGCCGCGGGGGTCCCGGACGCTATCCCATTCGCTAATAACCCGAGTAATTCCTTTTTACAATCTATGTCCTGAACGCTCCGCTTTTCTAAAAAGCATATGAGCGAATCGTACGTCGCTTGTCTCTCCATACCTTCGTCAGCGCTGTTGCAGCCTTTGCGAGACTTCGGCGACGCGTGGCCGGCGGGACCCTCTGTAGGTGCTCCCGGGCGCGGGGACTGTGCCCTTCCGCCTCCTGCGCTGCTTTCAGGACCGGTACCCGAATCTCTGTCGAACCGTGGCTCGCAGGTTCAGCCCTCTCTAGGGTCCCTGTTCGGGCGCCATTTGTCGCGACGGAGGGAAGACACAGTCGCTCAATATGAGTGATCAGCAGACTTCGTTTATTGTCCCTTACAGTCACCTTTTATGCCTTGTTATAATTAGCTCATACATATTACAAAAGTTAAGCTCATTATTGGTTAGTTGCCTAAATACCAAGCCCGCCCCTAGTTTCTCTTCTGTAGTTATCTGTTCCCACCTGCAACATTCTTTTCCCACCGCGATCTTCCTGTTATTGTGTAACTTTTGCTTTACTTCAGATAAGCTGAGAGCGATGTGCATTTTTGTCCAGCCAGCTGGACTATGTCTATGAGACCTTTTTCAGCTAGCCAGTTATCCACATAATGATGTAGTTGATTTATGGAACTGATGGGAACGTATTGCAGCAGTTCTTCTCTTATCCGGAGCAACAGTAGGGAAAGCATTAAAGAGTTAAATCACCTTGTTTGGTAGGCAGTTAAGAATGTGAGTCAAATTTGCCACTATGGCATACAAAACAGAGCAACTATTGGCTTTTTGTTGTTGGTTCAAGGACACGGCTGTGAGGATTTTGATGGTATGTGCTGCATGGATTTTAGGCGCCCCATTGCAGCAACATGTTACCAAAATCTGAGAAAATGTCAGCCTTTTTGGCATCCATTCACTCAATTGGCAGTATTGTTTGTTTGCTGTTACCTTGGTTGCTGTCATGTTTGCAAGGGCCCTGCAGAACATGGCAAACCTGGTACTAGCTGTTCAAAAACAAAAAGGGGGAAATGTAGAATTGTATGGAACAGAGACAGTGGGTTGTTTTGACATTGATAATGTGCAGTTTTGGCCTTGCTTTGACGATGTGCAGCTGTGATCCTGCAGCAGAGAGTTAAATAACTTTTAGGGAGTATGAGAAGAAACTAGGGTGAGACAGAAACAAAGGAGGAATGTGATCTCACCTCTAGAAGATAAGGAAACAGCATGAACAGTAGAGAGTAGCCTATAGTGAACAGTGCTAAGGAAAGTGTTGTATGAATTTGACTGTTCATTCAAACTCTATTCATAAGCAGCTTACTGAGTTGAGAAAAAATGTACAGGCCGTAAAGATTGAGAACGGGTTAATAGACTGGCTACAGAGTTTAGGAATTACTGGATGGTTAAAAGATTTCTTTCTGCACAGAATAACGGTATTAATTGCCATTGTAATCTTTTTAATGATATTAGGCTGTGTGTGGAATTGCTTTATGAGAATGATGAACCGAATGATAAAAGGGGTCTGGATCACTCAAAAACAAAAAGGGGGATTTGTGGAATGGCTGGAAGAAAACGGGCATATTATGAGCAATCCAGACCGAATAACTCGGTTGTAATAACAGGCTGCAGCCCTAACAAGCTGCAGGTGTTATGAAGGACATATGCAAGGCCAAGGGAGATAAACTGTGTATTCACAGAGAGATAAGAGAGTTGGACAGAAAGATGAGAAAAAACAGGATGCCTGCACAAGGGGGGAGCAGCGTGTGGGCACCACACCGGGACCAATCATAAGGGAGGTGGAAGCGTGTGGACGAGTGGTTTTAACCTGTCACCTTTTACATAACAAAACCTTTCGTAGCGTGTGTATCTTTTGCTGAGAATATAAATTGCTGTAAGTCTTTTAATAAAGTGGCACTAACTTGATCACATTGGTTATATAAGTTGTGTCCGAGCCTTCTGCGTCAACATACAACCAAACTATAATCACTAATAACAGCTAGTGTGGGTTAGTTACTTAGCATGCATAAGTCAATGTTCTTGCCCAATAGGCATCCCTATGGGGGAGAAGACAGGTTCAGCCCGTCAACTGATCCCAGGAGTTACGATGGAGTCTTCCCTAACTTCTCCCCTCATCTGTCCACGTTTTATACTTCATAGTATATTGCATATTCATTCATACATGGGATTGGTTACAAGTTTCTCGCTTCCAATGCGAATTAGTACACATCCTGAGATAGCACTACTGAAGTTCTCTACTAACTACACGTGCTCCTCAAGCAGGGTTTTGCCCTCTTGTGGTGGTGGTGGTGGGGGAGCTATTTGAATTGGAGGTCATGGTCTCCCACTACCACTGTTATCTTTGTCCTATTTTCAACTAATTTTCTGTTGATGTCAGTGGATTGCAACACCTTATCATCCTGTTTCCTCTCATAGCCAAACCTACCCTCACTTGAAGGTTTCTTTCTGTGTAACTTAGATAACTGTGTTCTTTTCACTGTCTGTTCTGTGTTTCTCATGCTCCCCAAGGCTGACTACCTTGATTAGAAGTCCCTTCATTCATAACAGCTTTAGAGAGAGTCAGTTTGACCTAGCTCTGTGAACACTGAATCAGAGTTGGGTAATTCGGGAGTTTAGACAACAGTTTCTCCTCCCTCTGGACTTGTTTCTGTCCAGGACTAGTCCATTTCCATCACATTTAGGTGGCACTTGAGTGACTCTAGTCATACATATTGTTGTTGCTAACTGGTATCATGTGCCCAGTGAGGTGTAGTAGTACCTCGGAGGCAGGTAACTTTGAGATGGAGGTGTGTGTTAGTATTACAATGAGATTATTTAATCTGAGGAAAGTCATTTTGCCTCAATGGCTGGCTCAGCCACAGACATCTCATGGATTCTTCATGTGATAACTGGTATGTAGCTTATCAGCTGTATGGTACCATCAAGTTCCCATTCCTGCAGGGAGCACAACAGAGCCTGGTCACGGGGTCTCCACTCCTCTCCATCCTCCATCACTCCTATCAGCATGTGCTGAGCTGGCAGGGTGTGTTGCTTAGGGAACTGTAGTGATGTAGATTCCGTGCATGCCAACCATCCTGAAGGTGATACCTGTATTTTACCCTTAAAAACTTTCTTTAATACTACACTTCTATTAGGTCCCAGTTTTCTCTAATCCCCCCCCCCCCCCCAAGTAATTTTCCCACACCTAGAATTGCTTCTGTTGAAATTTAACAATAATGTTCCTGCTTACTTCACTGAAGCAGAATCAGTCCCTAAATTTGGATGTGCACCTGACACAGATTGTGTCTGTTTTGTTCTGTTTGTAGCTGCTTAGTACAAATTATGGCTTCCACTGGTATTTTCTGCCACAGATGCTCCTGTACTAAGGCCAGTGATATAGATGGAAATTGGCAGAATGTTCAGGTGCTGATACTGCAACTTGCTGTGCAGCATTCCTCTCCTCCTATTGTGTTTGCATGCAGTTCCATTTATTGCCGTGGGACTTCCCGTGTAACTCAGATATAGAATCGTAGAATCATAGAATGGTTTGGGTAGGAAGGGACCTTCAAAGATCATGTAGTCCAACCCCCTCACCATGGGCAGAGACATCTTTCATTAGAAACCTGACCTTGGACACTACCAATGATGGGGCATCCAGAACTTCTCTGGACAACCTGTTTTCCAGTGTCTCACCACCCTCATGGCAAAAAAATCTTTCTTATATCTAATCTAAATCTACCCTCTTTCAGTTTTAAACTGTTGCCCCTTGTCCTACAGGTCTTAGTAAAGTTTCCCTCCATCTTTCCTATAAGCTCCCTTTATCTATCGAAAGGCTGCAATAAGGTCTGGACCAGCTCTAACAGTTCCACATCTTTCTTGTTTGGGGACCCCAGAGCTAGATGCAGTACTCCAGGTGAGGTATCACAAGAGTGAAGTGGAGGGGAAGAATCACCTCCCTCAACCTACCGTCAACAATTCTTTTTATTCAGCCCAGTTATCAACTATGTCTGCCAGTTCCCTTCGGACCCTGGGATGCATCTCATTGAATCCAATGGACTTGTGTATGTTCAGGTTCCTCAGGTGGTCTCAAACCTGATCTTCTCCTACAATGAGAGAGTCTTTGTTCCCCCCAGCCCCTGCCTTGAGGTTCAGGTACTTGAGAGATGTAGGAACAGTGATTGCCAGTGAAAACAGAGGGGAAAAAAATCATTAAGTACCTCAGCCCTTCTCCATGTCAGTTGTCGATACTTCTCCTTATTTGTCAGAGTGGGTGCATTTTCTTTAATCTTCATTTTCTGGCCAACGCAGCTGTAGAAGCCCTTCTTATGATTCTTCACATCCCTTGCCAAATTCAGCTCCAACTGTGCCTTAGCTTTCCTGTTCCTATCCCTGCACACCCAGGCAGCATCACTATATGCTTCCCAGAACACATGTCCCTGCTTCCACTGCCTGTGGATTTCCTTCTTGCGCTTCAGCTCAACCAGAAGATCCTTACTCAGCCATGCTGGTCTCCTGCCTTCATTGCCTGATTTCTTATCTGTGGGAATTGAGAGCTCTTCTGCTCTAAGAGAAATGTCTTTAAAGAGGTGCCATCTCCTTTCTGCTCCTTTATCCCTGAGGGTAGTTTCCCAGGGGGTGCCATGCACTAATTTATTAAACAACTGGAAATTCACTGTCTATCACCAGCCCTGTGGAGAAGGACTTGAGGTACTGGTAGATGAAAAATTGCACGTGAGCCGGCTGCATAAAAAGTAGTGTTGCCAGCAGGTTGAGGAAGGCAATTCTCCTCCTTTACTCTGCTTTCATGAGACCCCACCCGTAGTACCACATCCAGCTCTGGAGCCCCCTGTACAAGAAATACATGGACTTGTTAGAGCGTGTCCAGAGGAGTCCACGAAAATGGTCAGAGGGCTGGAACACCTATCCTATGATGAAAGACAGAGAGAGTTGGTATTTTTCAGCCTGGAGAAGGCTCTAGGTAGACATTATTGTGACCTTTCAATAGATAAAGGGTCCTTTATATATTATATAAAAGGGCGGGGGGGGGGGGGACGACACGACTAGATGATCTTTAAGGCCCCTTTACAAGCCAAACCATTCTATGATTCTATGATTAAGAAATTATCCTTGATGTTCTCCAAGAGTCTCCTGGACTGCGTACAGCTTGCTGCGCTGCTTTTCCAGCAGCTGTCAGCGTGGTGGAAGTCCCCCAGCAGGATCAGAGCCTGTGAGTGTGATGATGCTTCTAGTTGAAGTAAGAATGTTTCATCAACATCCTCCCCTTGATCAGATGGCCTGTAGTAAACACCAACTATGAGGTTTCCTTTGTTGGGTTGACCTCTAATTTTCACCCATAAGCTCTCAACCTGTTCATTGCTGTCTTTCAAAGACAGCTCTGTGCAGTCAATCCATTTAATTTTTTTATACATAGGGGGCAATCCCCGGCTCTCCTTCCTTCTGAAGTTTATAGCCATAGATTGCAGAGCTCCAGTCATTTGATTCATCCCACCACATTTCTGCAATAGCAATTATATTGTAGCTTTCTAGCTGCACAGTGTCTTCCAGCTCCTCCTGTTTGTTACCCATGCTGAATGCATTGGTGTAGAGAGCACTTCAGTTAGGCTGTTGACCATGTCACCTTTTTAGAGGAACAAGCCCTAATTCCTTTGAGGCATTTATCAGGTGTTGCCTTGTTGGTTCCTAACACAGCAGCAGCCCCTGGCTCTTCTCTGTTGCTCAGAACTCCATCCCCTTCACCTGATAAATCATACATATTAACAGATCTGTGACAAGATCTGATGGCAGTATTATCCAACCTTCTTGGGTATTGCAGTGTCTTGGTGCTCCACTGCCTAATGGAATTCTTAATCCTGAGATAAGCACTCTGCTCACAGTGCCTGTGGAAAAGTAAGTGCCTAAGAGAAGCTTTACCTAGATTAGTCAGGAATGAAAGACGGAGGACTAGACAAGGCTTCTGGCCTTTAGTAGCTGAGATGGGTAGGTGCCTGTCTTCACTAAGGAATGCACCTTTCTCTGCTATGGATATAGAACTCTGAATACGAGCTTTTGGCATTAGTTGCAAAGCCTAGCATAAATTGTAGCTAAGCAATTGCAGCATTTGCCCTCAAGGTGGGAGATCTGTTTGAGTAGCAACTTAATGTCATTCAGGCTGGGATTTTTCCTGAAGAGAAAGCAATGACTACATGTGGTGGGCTGACCCTTGCCAGCAACTAAGGACATGAGCTGCTCGCTCACTCCTCCACCTGTCAGGTTGGGGAAGAAAAAAGGAAGAGCAAAAGCAAGAAAACTCATGGGTTGAGATAAATACAGTTTAATAAATGAAGAAAAAGGAGTGGGGAACAAGTGATGCAAAGGCACTCACCACCTCCCACCAGCAGAATGATACCCAGCCATTCTCCAAGGAATGGCTACCTTGGAAAGACTACCCCCCAGGTATTTTGTTGAGCATGATGTTATATGGCATGGAATATCCCTTTGTGTTCCAATGATTATTTAATTAGTTCTGCAGATTAGTGCAGATGACAAAAGAGAGAAATTCCGCTCCAAAATAAGCAGGTTTGTGGCCGCTGGAGCATTTGGCTAGGACATTCAGGCAAGAGCCTCTGACTTGAATCAGAGCAGAAAATGAAATGTCCCTCCTATATTCCAACTCCCAACCAATTGGATATTCCAAGGATGGTCAGATCTTGCTTCTTTTCTCCATGGATCAGAAATGGCACACTGGAGCTGAGAAATTTTCTGTAGGTGAACTCCATGAGAATTGGTTAATGACCAGCCACCATGAGGCACCACCCTGAGAGATGATCAATGCCCTGAGCCTGTCAGTGTTTAAGAGGCATTTGGACAATGCCCTTAATAACATGCTTTAACTTTTGGTCATTCCTGAATTGGTCAGGCAGTTGGACTAGATGATCGTTGTAGGTCCCCTCCAACTGAAATAGTCTTCTGTTCTGTTCTATTCCATGAAGTCAGCACAAAGCACTTTCAAAGGCTTTTCTGCTGAATGTGTTGGGTATGTGTGTGTATGTTTAAACTGTACCATTAAATATCTATTTGAGTTCATTATCAAGCCAGCATTAAGTATGGGCAACCCACCAATCCCATCTGGAACTGGCTAGAGTTGTGGAGCATATGTGGTGTCTTCTGATGGCCACTGAGAAGGTGCGACTTCTCAGCCTGTCATTTCCAGTATGTGATTTGGGCAATCTGGTACAAGCCTGCTGTCACTGTCTCCAGATTTTCTGCCAATTTGCTTTAAACAGGCACTGTGCAGAGAGATTTTCCAGCTAAAAGGAGGGATTCACAAATACCTGGTAGAGGGTTTTGATAGATTCTATAGGGGGAAGCTTTTGGTATTTGATGATCATTATACCATTTGTTCTAATGAAGATATTTCAATCAAAGTAACTGAGCAGAAAAGGCTGGGGTTATATTGCAACAGTCTCTATTGAGTTGTCTAGGGCAGAGGGAGTCCAACTACCCTATGGACTTCTTCATCTTACTCTCTCAGTGCTGCTCCTTTCTCTGGTGATCAGCTATTGCACAGCTTGAAAGGCAGCTAAAATGAGAATGAGAGCAAAGGGAGCACAAGGCAAGGTCCCCTTAAAGCTGGTCAGTAAAACAGTGTCCCCCACAGAATGGCTGCTGTTATGAGCCACTAGCAGCTGTAGAGGTGTCAGATGCTACTGCTCAACTGTCCAGTTGTTGCTCACAGCACTGATCAAACCATGTTTGGCCCTAGTGACCAAGTCACAAAATGCTTCTCATGCTTGCCACTAGTGCCTGCTCCACTAATCTCAGTGAACATAAAAATAGACTGGCCAATCTAGAAAGTTGTGGCACCAGAGTATGGAGCACTCGGTTGTTTCTTGTTTGAAAAGTTTGTGGCCTTCAAAATTCCACTGACCTCTAGTTAAAATTGATAAAAACATTGCTGTCTTCTGACTGGGGTTGTTCTTCAGCTATTTCAACTGAAATAGCTAGTTGCTGAGAAGAGTCAGATACAGATATAGAAGGAACCTGGCTGTAGCCTTTCTTTAGGGATTAGTGCTGTTTTTTTCTGAGGAGGTAACTTTTTGATCATCAACTGTCATTCTTCTGCATTTCCTGTACTATCCACCTTGAAGGTGCCTGACTTGATGCAGAGATCCAACATATTTTGAGATATCATGGTCATCCCTATAGAAAGATCAAAGGGGGAGTGTTGAGGGTGGCTTAAAGGGGCAGGCACCACCTTGATGGTGAAACTGAATTAGGAAAAAAAGCTTTCTGTTAGAAAGTCCTGATCTGTATTGTGGATGGATTCTACCAGAACTCCAAATGACACCCCATGCACACAGAGACAGGCCATTGCTTACAGACAGAGGCAAGTCTTGTGGTACTCTTTTTCCAACAGACAGCATTTCCTGGGGTGATGGTTACCTAACAGTACGTTTCTTGTTCTTCTAGCAGCAAGAGTCTGTAAATCTAAGTGTCTGTTCTGAACTGAAGGAAGCAGTAGCAAGCACTGTTTTCCTGGTCAGACCCTATCCTGAGAGGCAGCTTGCCATAAGCTTTTGATATCAAAATGCCTTTCCTGGAAAGGACTAGACTTTGTCTCAGGAAGGCCAGGCTGAAACAACAATAGAATACCTGGAAGACAATGAGTAACCACTTGAAAGAGAGATTGAAGCCCCTTGTGCCACAGAGGTGGACATTTTTGATTGGTCTTAGCTGCATACACAGAAGACCTGCAGAAGCGACAGATGGAGCAATATAACTCTTAACTGCTGCTTCTCCCTTCAGCATGTGGATGCTGCAGGACACTGGGGCCAGTGTAAACTGCTCCAGTCAACACAGTTGTGCTGGTTTTGACTGGGAAAGAGTTGATTTTCTTCATAGTAGCTTGTATGGGGCTATGTTTTGGATTTGTGCTGAAAACAATGTTGATAACACAGGGATGTTTTCATTATCGCTGAGCAGTGCTTACACAGAGTCAAGGCCTTTTCTGCTCCTCACACTGCCCCACCAGCGAGTGGGCTGGGGGTGCCCAAGAACTTGGGAGGAAACACAGCCAGGACAGCTGACCCCAACTGACCAAAGAGTTATTCCAGACCATGTGACATGATGCTCAGCAATAAAAGCTGGGGGAAGAAGAAAAGGAAGGAGGGACATTCAGAGTGATGGTGGTTGTCTTCCCAAGTAACTGTTACATGTGATGGAGCCCTGCTTTCCTGGAAATGACTGAACACCTGCCTGCTGATGGGAAGTAGTGAATGAATTCCTTGTTTTGCTTTGCTTGTGCATGCAGCTTTTGCTTTGCCTATTAAACTGTCCTTATCTCAACCCATGAGTTTTCTCACTTTTACCCTTCTGATTCTCTCCCCTATACTGCTGGGGGGGAAGTGAGCGAGTGACTGTGTGGTGCTTAGCTGCTGGCTAAGGTTAAAGCATGCCAACTGCTGGTAGCCTGCCCTGATGTACCTAAGCTGTTGTAAGGAAGGGCTTACATCATGCTCTTCTGTTGACTTCAAGGCCTTCAGGACAGATGCTCAAGGAAGAATATGAATGTACAGAGAGGTGGCTGAGGATCATCATTGAACATCTCATGAAGTAAACTGGTCATAGGGAAAGATTAAGCTGTTTCATTAGTTAGTTCGCAACTGATACTTGTGCTCTCAGGCAGGGCTTCTAAAAATAGATTCCCCTTTGTCATTGTGATTAGATTTTGAAATCACAACTATTTTGTTTTCTTGGAAGGTCTCTCACCCACATGCAGGAGCGGGCTGGAAACTAGGACCATGCGTGGCAATCAGTTAGCTGAGGGGAATGTGCTCGAGCTTGTCTGGACAACAATTAACATGAGGCATGTTTACAGAGCACAGGGGAGTGGGAGAGGGATGGCGCCAAGGAAAGGTAACACCTTGCGGTTAATTGCTGGTAGTTAACCACCAATCAGGGATTGCCTAGTATGCAAGGCTTAGCTTCAAGAACCAATCTGTTTAAAACGCGCAGCTTCTGAAAGCGTATATAAACTCGTGCTTCTGTACAATAAATTGACATTTGCTTGCATCAAGCTGCGTCCCGTCTCTTCATTCGCCGCAAATTGGTGACCCCGACGTGATGCGTTTAAGGATCCGACGTGAAGGGCTCTCGAATCGCCTATCTGAGCGACATGCAGCGAATCCCACAGAACTTTGAATGGAGCGCTGAAAGGAAGCAGGAGCCGGCCTGAAATCCCTCCGGAGTTGAGAGGTGAGCTGTGGGAAATCCGTAATGGGGAATCAGGCTTCGTCCCCAGAAAGAGACGTATATGGACTCATGAAGGGTCTTCTAGTCAGATCAGGGAGTCCGTGCCTCAGTCTCCTCAAATGGTGACCCCTATGGTGGTGTCCCGAAGCCTTGGAAGAATAAGGACGGAAAAAAGACAGCTCGTGGAAGAGGGCTGCGTTCCGGAGGAGACGGCTTGGCTGAACGATCGTCTTGCTGTCTGGACCAGGCGGACAACCTAAACCCCGAGGATAACACCTGTATGCATCGAGACAGGTGAGCAGCCAAGAAACTTTAGAGACTTTGAAAGAATGAAAGTGTGTACAGACAGCAGCCAATTGTATGATGCTGCCGCAGAGGGGAGCTCCGTGTCGGGAATGCATTTAGCGCCTTGGTGGCAAATTCTGACTACTCTGCCAAGTGTGGACTAATTCTACTATCGGTGCTAAACCAGAGGAAGCTGTAAATTCCACCGACAGCGCGACTCTTCTCAAGACACCGTCAGCGATGGCGATTCTGTCCACACCTCCTCTGCCCCCAAAGCTTCTGTCACTGATTGCAGCGACCCTCACAACACAGGAGCAAGCACGGGAACAGGACAACTCGGACAATGATTCCATTGACACTGATAAACCTTTTGATCCAGGTCCTATAGATCTGGAAAAGGAGCTAGACCTTTCCCCACCCCCTCGTCTCTCCTGATGCATTGATTGTATTTTTGGGGAGGGTGAAAGGGAGTCTGAGGGATTGGTGACAGGAATGCAAGTGGGAAACACTTCAGTGATGGGTTTTGGGAGTCGCTATGGCATGTTTAGTATTTTGTCAGACAAATCAACCTGCAGAGTGGCAGCCTGTGCAATACGAGGCTGTTAAAGGGTTAAGCAAAGCAGTGCGGGAAGGGAGGATTCATAATACATTTGCTATGTCCCTTCTTGAAGTGATGGCAGAGCCTTACACACTCACACTGCATGATTGGAAGTTACTGCTTTGTATGGTACTAACTGATACAGTCTATGATGTGGTTATTTGATTTTTGTGAGCTATGTGTAGTGGCCTTGACTGAAAACCTTAATCGGGGAATTGCTGTTAACTATGAGCAGTTGGCTGGAGCAATTAACTGTGCCGATTCTGTGACTCAGGCAAGGTATCCCAGGGACAACTGTTTGCAAATGAAGGAATAGCTATTAAAGCAGTCAGGATGCGGGAGTCTTGCCACAGTCTTGCAGGGTCCTAGAGAGTCACTAACTTTAATACTAACTTGATTGATTGGCTTCAGAATATTTTGCAACAAGTCGAACATCAGGAAGCTCAAGGGTTGCTTTTAAAACAACTGGCTGTGATAATGCCAATGAAAATTGTAAACGGGCAACTTTCACAATCGCAACCCCAACATGTGTCAAATGATTGTAACGCAGAACTCACAGCAGACTGTAATTCTCAGGCTGAGTTTTGGAATGCAGCATAACACATTTTTGCTTCTCTAATCTCTTCTGTAAGAATAGTACACGCTCTTAACTTGCTTAGTAAATTAGGCTGCTAGCTTGCTAAACAAAGTAATACTACAAATACTATTTTTTTTTCTGGCTTATTAACAGATGTTGATTCTGTCCATCATATGTTGCTACAGAACCGAGTTGCTATTGATTTTTATTATTAGCACAGGGACACAAGTGTGAAGGCTTTGATAGGATGTGTTACGTGAATCTGAGTGACCACTGTGAATTAATTTACAAAAGTATACAAAACTCAAAAGCCTTAAAACAAAGATCTGCAACAGAGCCAGGGGCGGGATGCCTTTGGTCTCTTCTCACGGCTGGGAAATTTTGGGCCATGACTCAAAAGTATTACAGGTTTTATTATAATTATCTTTAACCACCTTATTGATGTTTGCCTTATGTCTCCCATACCTTTTTTTCCTGTATTCAGTGTTTAGTTGATTGTCACATAAATCAGGTCATGGTCACCCAGCTACACACAACCTTTGCCTTGTCGCAATTAACAAGCAAAAAAGAGGAGGATAGAGAATGTCTGAAGAGAGATGTAGGAGAGGAAACTGGAGAATGTCTGACCTAAGAAGAGATGAGAGAACAGCTGGGTATTGTGAAGGAGACTAGGAAAGATAAACATGGTTATCTAGTGTTTAATAGGTGTCTGCACGCTTGTAGAGATATATAGCTATGTAACTACATGAACGATTTCTGCCCTGAGCCTGGTGGAGCATACAGCTGCGGTTTGTGTCCGGGCTCAGATGTAAATAGGGGCTTCTCTGTTATGGTAAAAGTGTTTCTCTTTGCATAAAAAAGAGAGGGAATGAGGGGAATGACCCCAGAGGTATGTTCAGAGAAGGCATGCTATGTTTCAAACTTTTTGACTGAACCAGTTCTTGTTTGGTGTGCCCTTCCACCTATGTATAATGTTAATCCAAAAGAAGCTGATATTGTTTACACTTTGAATGTCGATAATTGTCTTTCTGTGGATGCTAATGTAGTAGGAGGCTATGATGGGAACGTGTCGCAGCGGTTCTTCTCTTATCCAGAGTAACAGCAGGGAAAGCATTAAAGAGTTAAATCACCTTGTTTGGTAGGCAGTTAAGAATGTGAGTCAAAATTGCCACTGCTTTTTGTTGTTGGTTCAGGGACATGGCTGTGAGGATTTGGATGGTATGTGCTGCGTGGATTTTAGGCGCCCCATTGCAGCAACATGTTACCAAAATCTGAGAAAATGTCAGCCTTTTTGGCATCCATTCACTCAATTGGCAGTATTGTTTGTTTGCTGTTACCTTGGTTGCTGTCCTGTTTGCAAGGGCCCTGCAGAACATGGCAAACCTGGTACTAGCTGTTCAAAAACAAAAAGGGGAAATTGTAAAACTGTACGGAACAAAGACAGTGGGTTATTTTGACATTGATAATATGTCTTAGTTGGTTTTTTATTTGTTCTATTACTTGTGCCTTGTTTTTGCTCGGTTTCAGGGGTTCTTTTGTGCAACAGGAAGGGGGAGATGCAGGAGCCGTCTGGAAACTAGGACCATGCGTGGCAATCAGTTAGCTGAGGGGAATGTGCTCGAGCTTGTCTAGACAACAATTAACATGATGGGGCATGTTTGCAGAGCACAGGGGAGTGGGAGACGGATGGCGCCATCGCCAAGGAAAGGTAACACCTTGCTGTTAATTGCTGGTAGTTAACCACCAATCGGGGATTGCCTAGTATGCAATGCTTAGCTTCGAGAACCAATCTGTTTAAAACGCGCAGCTTCTGAAAGTGTATAAAACCGCGTGCTTCTGAACAATAAATTGACATTTGCTTGCATCAAGCTGCATCCCGTCTCTTCATTCGCCGCAGGCCAGTGCTTCCTCTCCAACTCTTGTCCTAAAGGATGTCTCCCCAAAGCAGCTAAACCTGACTCAGATATGGTTCTCTCTTCAAACTCAAAGGGCACGCTGTAGATTCTGACTATAGACATATGGGCCTACTACTGTGCAAGATGTTCCAAGCAATTGGACATTCTGGCTATAATCTAGAATAAAAATGATGCTTATCAGTAATAGCCATGAGGTAATCAGGGAACCAAATGCTCCACACTATCCACGAAAGTGCCCATCTAAGCATGGCATCACTGGGATGTATATATGTGCTCAAAGGCTGAGGAATGCCTTCCTGCAGTGATGACCAGAAATGCTGACTTACCTGCTAAAGTGAAGGTGACTCGTAACACTTGCACAGAATAAGACATAAAAAAGTTTGATCAAGACAGTCTAGGATTCGTTTTTAAACTCCTTGAACACACCTATTGTACTGAGTCATAAGTCCATGTATACACTGAAATTTCTGCTATTTTGCTCTCAAGCTGCTTCTCAGGACTTCTTTGCAGGAATCACTTTCCACAGAAAGGATGAGCTCAGTCACCCTGCTTCAGGAACCACAAGCTTTTAAAGCAATCTTTTGTTATAGGTCTGCATTGAGAAAAATTGGCAGCTTTAGTGAGGGCCTACCTATTTTTTTAAAGATCCAGACACTTGTTTTGTACAATGTGGAGATTTCCATGCAATTGCAAGTAAGGGCTAATCTACAAAATGTCTTGACTAAGAAAACTGCCCAGCTCCAGAAACTTTCTATTGAAAAATGCGTATTATGATGATGCTAGAACTTTGTTAGCAGTAGCACTGGTAGGATCTTTTTGGCCATAAGTTGTATCAGACTTTTTTTATTATTATTTAAATAGTCTTTTGTTCCTGTTTCTAAGGTACTTTCAGTATTAGTAAGCAAAAACCAGTGTTTAATCATGGAATCACAGAACGGTTTGGGTTGGAAGGGTCCTTAAAGATCAACTAGTTCCAACCCCCTGCCATGGGCAGGGACACCTTCCACCAGACCAGGTTGCTCAAAGCCCCATCCAGCCTGGCCATGAACACTTTCAGGGATGGGGCATCCACCACTTCTCTGGGCAACCTGTGCCAGTGCCTCACCACCCTCCTCATAAAAAATTTTCCTTCTTATGTCCAGTCTCAACCTACACTCTTTCAGTTTCAAACCATTTCCACTTGTCCTGTCACTACAGGCCTTGGTAAGAAGTCTGTCTCTTTCTTATAAGCCCCCTTTATATACTGAAAGGCTGCTATAAGGTCTCCCTTATAGCTTTATCTTCTCCAAGCTGAACAACCCCAGCTCTCTCAGGCTTTCTTCACAGGAAAGATGTTCCAGCCCTCTGACTGTTTTTGTGGCCCTCCTCTGGACCCACTGCAATAGGTCTATGTCTTTACTGTGCTAGGCACCCAGGAGCTGGACTCAGTACTTCAGGTGAGGTCTCACCAAAACAGAGGGGCAGAATCACCTCCCTTGACCTGCTGGACACACTTCTTTTGATGCAGCCCAGGATTCAGTTGGCTTTCTGGGCTGCAAGCGCACATTGTCAGCTCATGTCCAATTTTTTGTCTACCAGTACCCCCAAGTCCTTCTCTGCAGGGCTGCTCTCAATCCACTCATTCCCTAGCCTGTACTGATATGGGGGATTGCCCTGACCCAGGTGCAGGACCTTGCACCTACCCTTGTTGAACTTCACGAGGTTTCAGATGGTTGAAAGCATTTTGTCAGCCTAACAACATCTATTGTAGGCCCATGTGTAGTAAAGGTGAGAAAATAATAATAATAAAAAAAGCTGAAAGACAAAAGTTGTTGCAAGAAAATGTTCCTTGATATTCCCTGGACATGTTCTTAACTGCACACTTTAGATGAAAGAAGAGGAAATACTTCAAAGCTTTCATATAGTTCGTGCACTATTTAAGATAAATTTATTTATCCTTCAAGCAGGTTATATAGGTGATTTTAATGCATTTTCCAAATAGAAAATGTATTTATTGATGATACTCCGTGATTCTTCAATATCATGGAGGGAAAGAAGATTTAGGAAAAAAGAAAGTTTTGAAGTTCTGAGACCTAGAAAAATAAAAGAATAATGAGCTTAGAAGAATTAGTGGTCAGAAAGTTCCACCAAAAAGACAGTGAATTAAATTACAGAGGTTTTTTTACAGCAAGTTGGGAGCCCAAAATGTGAGTAATACTATAGCAGGATCAATGAGGACAAAGGAAACAGCAATAAGACTGCATACAATGCCAGAACTGCTTATGGGGCAAAATCTATGAGCCAGGAGTTCTCATTTGCAGCCCACACACTGACACAGCATCACTCTTTTTGTTTTCACATGTTCACAGTCAGTTACAAAGCTGACAGCACTTGCATGGCAGCTAAAAATGAGTGTATTTCTTCTCAATAAGGTGCTGCACAGTGATAGTGCCATGCATATTTTTTAAAGCTAACTTTTTTCTCCGTAACTTTGACCTAGAGCAGATTCAAGCATGTTTCTGGTAGGTCATAATTTTCTGAATGCCTGCATAAAACAAAACTAATGAAACATAGAAGAAAACTGTCATAATGAGCATGTGGGGCTTATTAACAGAAATGTGATAGGCAGTACTGTTCATTGTGTGACTGATAAATACCTAGAGGAAAATAAGGAGCAATATCTAAATTTGAGGGTGCATTTTTATAACAGCTTTTGTATTTTTAAGCAAGATGGACAAGCGAATTTTCCACAGAACATTTTTGCTCTGTGAAGTTTGCCTTTCTATATAAAGAGCTCATCTATATTTTTTTCCCACATGGTTCGAGGAATGATGTAGCATCTCAAATTAAAAATATTTTTCAGTAACTATCTTATGAAGGCTATTGTCGCGATGGAGGGAAGACACAGTCACTCAATATGAGTGATCAGCAGACTTCGTTTATTGTCCCTTACAGTCACCTTTTATGCCTTGTTATAATTAGCTCATACATATTACAAAAGTTAAGCTCATTATTGGTTAGTTGCCTAAATACCAAGCCCGCCCCTAGTTTCTCTTCTGTAGTTATCTGTTTCCTCCTGCAACATTCTTTACCGACCGCAATTTTCCTGTTATTGTATAACAAGAACAGCCAAGGACAGTGTATTTTTGCTTTACTTCAGATAAGCTGAGAGCGATGTGCATTTTTGTCCAGCCAGCTGGACTATGTCTATGTGACCTTTTTCAGCTAGCCAGTTATCCACAGGCTATCACTGCTGACAAAACAGAAGAAGGAGAGAATTTTAAGTATGCGTTTTTGCATGGCATAGAAGTGCAAGTTTTGAAGAAATTGTAAATCCTGTATACTGTAAAGCTGGAAAACATTTAGTTTGCAAATAGGCAGAGAAGAAAAGCATGGGAGAGAATAAAACACTTGCACATTCAACAGCTATTGAGAGGCTCTACTTGTTGCAAAGTGATTTTAGCTTTTTTATGTGGTTATCTTTTGTGTATATAAGTTCTTTGGTTTTGCAGAGGCAATGGAGGAAGAGGCCCCAGAAGGCGTAATCTGGTTTGCTGTCAGTGGAGCAGTTTTAAATTTAAGCACTGAATCAGTCAAAGTGCAGTTTCACTCCCACACTAGTTCCCCTCTTGCAGACTGACAGCAACTGGAATCAGATTACTTAATGGCTCAGAAAGGCACGTGTTGTATAGTTTGGGCCTAAATTTTAATTGCAATAAAATATTTTTTCTTTATAAAAGGCCTGTTCTTGGGATTGTTAATAGTACTCTTCTTCTTGTTGGGCACTTTATAAAAGGCCTGTTTTTCTTAGTATTCACAAAGAGGCTACCCTGTTTATTAAATTGTCCTACACCCACTCAGTGGCCGCAACGGTTACCAGTTTTAGCTGAAAGGTATCCAAGTATGTCACTATGTTGTCAGATCATGTAATGATGATAATATTGCAGAACAGTTTCAATGACGCTAGAACAGAATGTATCGTGCTGTTTGACTAAGGGATTTCCCCTCCTCTTTTAACAGAAGTAACAACTTTGCAGACAGCAGTATCTAAACAAAGGGCTGACAGCAGAGCTGGAGACCCTCCAGCTCCGTCCTCTCTGGATCACGCTGTTCACCTGCAGGTCGGGATTCTCTCCTGCTTGTCTGAACTGTCACAAAAGGCGTGATTACCTACGTTTTAAAACAAATTTTATTTGTAAGACTCAGAAGAATCTCACCCTGATATACCAAAATAAATATTTTTTTTAGAATCAATGCCCCAAACCAATCAACCAACAAAACAGAAGATGGAGCCAGAGAGCAGCGTTTAAAGCAAATTGCCAGAGAAGATTGGGAATTCCAACTGCTAAGCTTCAAACAAGACTGCAGATGAGGAACTGGAGAAAGTCCTTGCTCCAAGGCTCCGGTGTGGTACGAGGGCATGGAAGGTGGCTGCACTGTGTGTAAACACATCGGTTCAAACCAGAGGTCTTCTGTTGTCACCCTGTACATGAATGCATGAGCCACTGTTAATTGCTCATAAGCAGACAGCCTAATTCTGCTCTATCCATATCAAAAGAGTGAAAGTCAACCCGCATCAAGAAAATAAAGACCAAAACTAAGAGAGGGAAGGATGTTTGATTTACCATGGTGGCGTAGCAAAACGCAGAGCAAGAGAAATGATGCTAAGAAACAAGGATGAGGTAATAATAACTTGATATAAAGTAAGCTGTATTTTTCAGCTTGTTTTTCACTCTGATGGATATACTCTTCCAAGAAAGTTCAGATAATCCATACGAGTAACCACGCTTTCTACAAATTCAGAATTTATGTTAAGAAGAAAAAGAACCTTTAAATTATGTCATCATATAAATTTCCTTACATGTAATTTTTGTGATTTCCTGCAAAAAGCACATACCAGAGGAGCACCATATAATTCTTAACCCTACAATTTTTTTAAATGTAGAAAAAGAACTGAATAATCTTGCTTTTTTTGGCATCAAATTAAATTACTAAATTGTCTTGCTTTTGGTCCTAGCAATGTTTTTAATCCACACAATTTAACCTAAAAGATATGACAAGAAATGGAAAACAATCTGCTAGGAAGTATTTATAAGATTTATTTTCTTGATATTTTTTTTTTCAATTATGTGGGGAAACACTTTTCTAAAGTACTCTAATTTTGCTTCTATAGGTACTCATTAAACTTGATGTCTACAGTGATTCTAACTTGAAGTCTTTTTGTCCATTAGTTTTTGTCACTATGGGGAAATTGTTTTTTTAAAAGTTTTTGTTGAACTGTGTGTGACAACAGTAGATCTGTGAGAACACTCAGGTTTTGTTGTTAATTTCACTGCCTTTTCCTACCATTACGATAATATTCTTTTAGCTTGTCGGGTGGAATGCAGGAGGAAGCTCCAGGTTCCCATCTCACTTTGAAATCTTTCTTTCTTCTCTGTTTCCCTTCCTCCTCTCCTCAGGTTTCCATGCATTACTTTTTCTTCCCTCAGTCATAGCAAAACTGCTTTGGTGTGCAATAATTTCCCACCCATATTTCCCATATAAGGGAGAGTAGAGCATTGACCTCAGGTTTGCATACCTGGTAAAGTGATGTACTAGACTTCAGGATACCTTTCTATTATTCACACACCTTCCTGGTCTTGCAGAGGAAGTCACCATTACAGACAAGCTTTAGAACATGCCCTTAAGATTTTTATCATGGCAGCTGGAGCCTCTCTTGCATTGTGTTTTTTTTTTGTTGGTGGTTTTTTTTTTTCATTTCCCCAATGGGTAACTTACTTCCAAAGATCAAACCTTTATAAAAAAATCCGTATTTTATTTCAGCATATTATTTGGCTTTGGTTCAAAATGCACGCCCACCTTTCAGCATTTTCCTCCAGTGTCTCAAACCTTGAAGGAGTAGTGTTGGACCTGAAACTGTTTAAGGATATAGGAGAGACAAATAGGGAAATGTAATATGTCTTCATATGCAATTGAAAAAAATCCAGCTAATCTGGGGGATACAAAGGACCTACTTCCAGTCCCGTGAACCATGGCTGTTTATTAAGATACTAATTTTCTCCATTACCTGCTTCCTTAAAGGCCTGTTTGGCAAAAAGTATTCTGGGTCTCTGAAGAGCCTGCAGTCTGTTGTCTCCAGCATACTCTCAGCCCCCATTTATCTGTCAGCCCAGTCACAGTGCCCAGTCTTGAATGCAACCAACTGCAAAGACAGCGGACCTTGCCAGTTCTAAAAAACATTTAGATACATGTCCATTCTGAAAACTATCAAGTATATACACATCTTCAAAGAATATCACGTCTCATCAAGTTGCAAGATGTGCATTTCTATCTGTAGGTCTAGCCTATGACCACAGGTTCATCCATAGTGGTACAAGGATTGGTCTTTGCCTCTTTAGTATTAGTTCCTGTCTAAGAACTGCAAGAAAGAGATATTATCTAGTGCAATCACACATCCTCTGGGAAATACTTTGAGACTGCAGATTCATGTCCTATAAGCCATTTTACAAGCCACTGGCTGTTTCTGTCTGGACCTTTCCCTCCACAGGATGCTCTGACGGCTGAGCAGAGTATAGCTTAAATGTTGTGCTGTTCTCCTGCAGATACTGCCTGTTTGTTTAGTATATCAGAGATTACTAAACATTGTGAAAATTTAGTTTCTGCCCCCAAAAATTTACTATATTTTTCCTCTGTTGCCTATTAGTACATAGGCAACATTGCCAACCAACCGGGCAAGGAGGGCCTGTTCTGTTGCTGACACTGTTGTATGTTACTCCCAGAGAAAAAAATAAACTCCTGATCTCCAAGTTTTTCGTATCTGATTTTTTTCATGAAGAACTGCTACTCATTGGCTTAGTGTGGGTAAATTTAAAGTTACAACTGAAGTAACGCTTCCCAATCGGCTGACTAGTTCTGTGATGCAGGGTTACAGTTTCAGACACCGAACATGATTTTCCAGAATCTTTTTGAGACAGATTATGAAAGTCTGGTGTACACCTCCTGGAGGTGCTTTTCACAGGCTTTAGCACAGAGCTTTGCGCAAGTGATTTGATCTGCTTGGATCTCGATGAATCCATCGGGAAAGGCAGGCGAGCAGTAGCATCTTGCAGAAAATGAGCTGCTGGAAGCCTGCTGCCTTCCCCTCAGGAACAAGCTCTCCAGGGGTGAATCCCTGCGGCCAGCCCCCACCAGCCCAGCTGCCTCCGCGCTTTATTTCACCCATTTTCAACACTGAATACTGAAATTCACGTAGAAATCGTTATGTAAACGTTGTGCAGAAAATACTAGAGAGATGTGAATACGACAAGGTCCTGCTGTCCGATGTAGCAGCAAAAATCTCGTCTTTACCTCACCTGCTGACCTCTAGCCCCAAGGTAAACGCAGAGAGGAAAAAGTAATGTAAACACAGGGAAGCAGTCGCCCCGTTTCATCTTTACTCCCTTTTCTTTCGCAAAAGGGTTCACCGCAGCGTGACGACGGGGCGGCAGCAAAGCAGCCTAACGTGCCGACCGAGCCAGCCCCAGGCGTTTGTCAGGAGAGGGACAGGATTATCTGGCTGCCCCTGAGAAGCACCAGCGCTCGGCCCGGGCAGCCCGCGCCCCCGGGACGGCGGCCATTGAAGCAGACGTGCGTTTAAAACGCCGCCTGCCCGGCAGGTTTCCCTCATGAAGGCGCGGCGCAGCAGCCCCATACCGCGCGATGGCAGCGGGCGGCCGCCATTTTCCCCGCCTCAGACCACCGCGGCTTGGGGGCGGTGCTGCCGCCGCGTTGTTTCTTGCTTCCCAGGGAGCCCGCGGCGGCGCCAGGCTCCGGCAAGTCCCTCCTCCGCCTTGGCGGTGCGGGCTGCCTCCCTCGGCTGCAGCCTCCCCCGGCCGCAGCGGTGGAGCCCGGCGGCCCCGCGGCGCCCATGGCGGCGGAGCCGCAGCCCAAGGCGCTGACCCGCAAGCCCCTCCTGCTCAACAAAGTGGAGGGCTCGCAGGAGGTGGTGAACATGGCAGCGATAGTGCCCAAGGAGGATGGAGTCATCAGTGTCTCAGAGGACAGGTACCGGGGAGCGGGCGTCCACGGGACCCGCCGTGGCCGTTGTCCGTCACCTCCCACCATCGCTCCTCCGTAGTGGTCGACCACCACTGTCATCGACAGGTGATGGTGGGAGGTGACAGGTCCCGCGGTGGTGGTCCACCACGGTCACCGGCGAGTGGCAGTGCTGACAGACCGCCACCGATGTGACTGTGGACGCCCCGGCTGGAGTCTCGGGCAGCGCCAGGGTCGCAGCGGCCCCGCACGGGGACATTGCTATAGGCAGCCGCGTCTGGCCCTGGGTGGGAAGGAGCTTTGGGCAGGGGTCTCCAGCCTGGTGTCCATCTTCTCCTCCGCTGCCGTGTGGGTCAGGGCCGGGAGCGGGCAGAAGCGCGGCTGGAGCTGGCGGGACGGGAGTGACTCCCCTCAGCGTGGGTACAACGGGGTCTGAGATGGCCTTCATCGCAGGCGGTGCCGGGGAGGCTGTGGAGATCTTTGACCGTGCCTGAGGACGGTGGTGTCATTGGCTACAACAGCAGTTTTGGTTCCCGTTTCCCCTCTCCAGGCGTTTCTCGGTAATTGTTTAAAAATACCGTGTACCGGCGGTAAGATCGTGGAGTGACATCCCGTGCTGTAAAGCTGCCAAAGAGCAGGATCCGTTCCGGCCGGTCAGCTGGGCTGCGCGGGCTCGGAGGCTGCCCAGAAGCAGCTCGGTGTCTGCTGAAAGAGCTCAAACTTCATTCAGCCCTGTGGCCGGAGCTTCAAAACTCTGTGCTGAAGGTGCCCTCCTTTAAAGTAAGAGCTTCTTTTCCTTGCAGAGCCCATAAATAACTGTTTTAAGCAGAGTTTCTTTGCAACTCAGATGCGTGGTGTAACCCGTGTCCCCAGCTTGAAAGACAAACGTTGACCAGTGTGTGAAGATGTTTTGGTTCTCAAGGGTTTTTGGTAGACTGCTTCTCTGGGATGCCAGTTACCCTGTTGAGCGTCTGCTTTTATGTCTCTGCTAGCTTTCCAGAAAAGTGTCGGTATTTCTTTCATCTTGTCTTTGTCCTGCCTGTGAGTTAGTTTTCAGTCAGTTGTCAAACATGAGTAAATTTAAGATCATTTTTCATCTAAGCTGTGGTCTCCAAGTGATCTCTCGTGCCTCACAACAAGAGGAACTGAGCTACTTAAAATTACACTGTCAAAGGGACTTCAAGCAGAGTATTATATTGCCATGTGCTCACAATTTTGTCTTTACATTTTTATGTGTTTGTTGTGGAGCTGAATAAAGCTTGAGTGTGTTTTTGCTCATTGTAGGTTGTTAGGCTCACTCAGCCAATTCTTTTTATCTGTAAGAGAGTATTCCTAAAATTAATTTGCTGTGGTATAGGTGCTGTCTCTCTCAATCTCTGCCTCTCCCCCCACCTCAGAAAAAAATAAGTAGCTTCTGCTGTTTTAGCACATATGAGTTGTTGAGAATATTGATGCTCCAAGTTGATATTTCTATGTAGAATAAGGGAATTATCAGATAACTTTGTTTCGCTAATAACTGATATGTCAGGTTCAAGAAACAAGTGGTGTACAGAAACCAGGGGTTTCACATCAGGAAACTCACTAGTTAGCGAGCACCACCCTCTCCCTTCCCATCCCAGAGCAAACACCTGATGTAGGTCAGTTAGGTCCTGCTTGCTGATTAAACTGGGTAAAGAAATCTGCTGATGTCCAGAATTTTGCTGGTGATGCAGAATAGCTCTACGGACAGTAAGTCTGGAGGTTCCCAGGCTATTTTCCGTTTAAAGGCACTAACCAGGTAGTTTGCCTGCTTGTGGGGCTGGTTTGCAGTGTCTTTGAAAAGCTGCAAGCTATGATTGTGCCTCTTATTTTTTTTTACACATGAAAATGTTGATTGATGGCTCTTTCTTTCATTTTCCACCTGCATTAGCATTTTAATTGTAATTAAAAAGTTCAGAGTCTAAAACTCATTTGGCAGGAACAGCAGGGTGGGAGTCGAACTTGGAGGTCTTGGGATACCTGGGGTGGAAACATAGTTTAACAGACATTCAATACGTGCGGCTTATGATTAGGCTTGTGCAGCTCCTTATGGTACCTTTGCCTGTTTGGTCCTGCCTTCTAGTGTTAGTGTTGAGGTGGTTGTTTAATGGCCTTAATGGAATGTGGAGGGCTTGTAGTGATTCCTGGAAACTCTAAAGGATGTTTATGGAGATGTTATCTGTCTCTCTACTTGTTTGACAAATAAATGAGTTTTGGCCAAGTTTCTCAGCCTGTGATATGTACTGCTCATACAAGAGAGATGTTCTGAAACTTTTGCAGAGGACTTCAGCTGAACCAACTTGCCATCTCCAGCACTCTCCTCATGCTGGGGAGGATGAGTCTTCTGGAGATGAAAGGGAGGGAGTTCTCAGCTGGACTGCTGGCTCATGGCTGAATATACCATTGTTGAAGTTGTTAGTAGTTTTAACACACACAAGAACTAGGTACAGCTTTAAAGGTTTTCTTTAGTGCATGGTGTGGCTCTAAATCCGTAAACCCTTCAAAGCAGGAGCTCGGTTTCTAGCCTTTATTTTGTATAGTACCAGTGGTTTTATCTGGCTTGAAAAGCCACGGAAGTGGTTTCAGCTATAGCTTGCAGACATAGTCGTGCATTATATAGCCCTGAATTGCTGTATTTGTAGCATATACATGCATATGTTTTAAGAAATAAAATGAAAACTAAGTAATGATAGAGAGTGTGGTAATTCCTCATAAAGAATGGCATAGAGGAGGAAAGGAGTAGTCTCAGGGGGGTTTTATATATAAACTAGATTATCTAAACTTTACATAATCTGCAAGGTTAGATTTTCTTTTCACTGTGCATCACCTGTATGATCTACATATTTCTCTCTTCTGAATCCTAGTCAGTCATGTTAGTTGAACAATGTGCATTTTGTCCAAATCTTAGTTGTTTTGTCTGATTCCTTATTAGGGCAAAATAGACTGAGCCTGTTACCTCTTTACAAGTACAGCTGGCGTGCATTGGGAGGGATAAAATGTAATTTTATTTTGTGTTTTTCTTCTAAGGAAAAGGGATGCACCTGTCTAGGCAGGTGAGAGTTAAAGGAGTGGCAGCACATTTTATCCAAGAAGGTATGAATCTGATACAGGAGGGCTACAAGAAAGAAATTATTAGCTTTCATCCATGCTCTTTCACCTGCCGGCAAACGAGTGGAATTAACAGACACATATATTCAAACATGTGGAGTCTTGAGTGATCTATAGCGTTGAATGCCCTAGGTGCTTGCTACACATGAAACTAAAGTGGGATTTTTCCTAACGTGCACAGCTGGCTCTAAGCTGTCATCAGCTTCCTGTGTGCTAAAAGCATGTGCTACCATTTCAAAATTGCTGAGCAACCTTGTCTTTTGTTGCCTTTAGAGGGAGATGTGGGTGTTGCGCATGTCTGAAAAGTAGGTCAGTGGCATGTCAAGTTCAGACTTATCTGACTTCATGCTCCAGAGAAGATTTAGTGTCGTTAATCTTACCTGAGCATGGGGATATGGTGGGAGAAGTGCACTGACTCACTCAGCTTTTAGTGCAAGCAGTTCTGCTTGGTGTTGGCACACTTCTGTGTTTCCCAGGAGTCTGCCAGTGATGTGAGTGCTAATGCAGCTGGGTGTCTGATGTGCTGATCATGTATCACTGTTCAAGACTGGCAGGAGGGGGCTAGGTGTCATCATGGTAAACCTGCACTTCACCACTAGCCATCTTTTTTTTCACTAGCTATGTTGTAGGTGAGGAAATCTTGGACATGTGCTGGTGTAGGCAGCTGTCCTGGTAATTATGAATTCCAGTCTGCGCCCTGTTTTGGGTGGGAGTTCTGTGCTCACTTCCATGCTACAGACCTTGGAAATGTAGGTGTTGGTGTTGCAGTCAAGAACTCTGTTTTCCTTAAAGTGCTCACAGGAAAGAGGTAAAAGCTTTCATAATCAACTAAAAATTGTCAAAATCCGTTCTTTTTTAAAACGGGCATTCTAGTCCTCTAGGCAGTGACAAAACCTAGAAGAAAAATATTTATGCCATAGGGTGGGGTTTTGTATTGTGTTTTTTTAAATAGGGGACCAGAGACCTTTGGCTTCTCCACTACCTTGTATCACCTTACTTCATCTTGAACTGAAATGTCTCAGTTTCTTTTTATGGATCACTATATAAACAGTGAGCCCAGACTGTCATGTACATTCATATTAGTGTCTTCATCTCACATAGCAATACAAGCTCTGCATTTTTCTCTAGGTTTGGTTTACAGTTTGAGGTTTTTAAATGTAGATGTGCACTTAAGCTGTGGTCCAAGGCTTGTCTTCTGGGTATGCTAAGTAGTAGGTTCTTTAGGGCGTATGAAAAAATGTATGACTGTCTTGTGTAGATGAGATCTTGACTTTGGTAAACTAATGTGGATTCCCACTCCTAGCTCACCATATGTGACAAGAAATGTCAGAGTTGTCTTTGGCGTCCTGCTGACATGTCTTCTAGCATGGAGAAGTATGATCTTTCCACCCCTAAATATCAAAAGCAATCTTTTTGCTCCTTATGGTTTTCTTGTCCAGATCCAGAACATAAAGCATATATCATTATAGTTCATCCCTGTGAAATACCTCTAGTGGAAAGGTAGGATTCTTCACTCAGTGTTGCAACCAGGCAGTGTGCGAGGAACCGCAGATCCTTGGTAAACTCTCTGTGTTTCCTTTCTCCTGTGGTGGGGTGGTAGAAAGTGATTGATTTGCCCAGCAGTATGGTTGCAATACAGGTCTGCAATTATCATCTAAGCACAGGGATATGTTGCTGACAGCCATTCTGCCTTGTGTGTGGCTGTTGGTTTGCAGCAGAAATGCAGGTGGTTTGAGAACCGATTTTGATGCTATCCATTTATATATATATCATTCTAAACCTGTAGGTTTCACACCCAGGTTATTGCAGCGTGAGCAGTAGTTTAAGCAGTCAGGTGTGGATGCGCTTCACAGGTGTACAAAGACTTATTCCTGCCTGGAGGTTCTTTAAATTCTGATAAAAACATCAGTCACCAATAAAATTGTTGAGAGGAAATGAAGAAATTCTTAACAGCGCAAAGGTTCGTAAGAGACCTATTGCTGTAGATGCAACTTGTTTGCTCTGAATTTTTTTAAACTAATTGGATGTGTTGCAACGTGATGACTATGTTTGGAATAAAGCTCAGGGTGGAGGTTAGTGCTGGCTGTTCAAGTGAAAGAAGTGGATGCTGGCAAGAGGTTTAAGGACAGACAGGGGGTCCAAACCTCTTGGAATAAGAAACTGTTGCAAATGTTGAAAAGTAACTGTTTTGACTAACATGTATCCTGTTGAGATGCCAAAATTCTGGGACTAGCACTTAAAAATATTTTGCTGAGTGTTTGTTGGGGTTGATTAACTTGTGGGAGACCTTGCAATGTATTTTTTTTAGCCCTCTGTGGTGCTTTGCCACCAGGAGGTGACTTGTTGAAGTTTGCCAGAGCTTGTATATCCCTTCCCTTAAGATGCTCTCCCCCGAGTACTTAATGTCAGGTAAAGATTTAAAGCACAAGCATTTAGTCTTGCAGGATAGCTTGAATCAGAAAGACAACTGCTAGCTCATGTAGGTCAGTGCACAGATTGATGCAACTCCTGCAGTTGTATTAAGTTCATGTCTTAACTGCAATGTGGCAGCTGCAATAATGTGGTATGACATGACTTGGACCGTGACTTGTGCAGACCCAGTTTCAGCAGTGCAGTTACCACTGCAGGCATCAAAATAGAGTGGAACATGAGGCACTTAAGCATTTAGTCAGAAATGCAGTGGTTTTTACTCACCTCTCTGTTTTAGAGATCCTTCTTTATATAAAAGGTGTAGATGCATGTATCTTATCTTACAAGCTTTATTTGGAATAAGAAGAGCTATGTAATACACCTTCCATTTGCCTTATGGTAGCCTCTCTGCCAGTTGCTGAACAATGCTCTTGAGTTGCAGCAAGTTTTGGGATGGTGCATCTGTCTCCCATACTAACCAGTTCTTGTTTTTCTTCTTGTCTTCCCTGACCCTGTCTTAATTTCACTGGCATCTGTTTACACAGAGACTGGATCTCTCATCAGTGTGTCTCATGTCTGTCAGGCTTGGTGACCTTCCTCTGCAGTCTCTCCAGTTCTGCAGCTGAACAAGCTCCTCGATGAGAGGGGACTGCACAATGACACCCCTGTGTGTGCCCTGCAGCCCCTGGAAGAAAAGCAAATGCCTATTATGGAGTATGTGCAGTGCAGAGCAGGCATATAACTGAAAACGTGCTGTTGTGGGAAACTTGCTGGTTTTTCTCCTCAAGTTGAAGATGGCTAGAAGCGGCAGTAATGCTGCAGCATTAAAAAGCTGCAATACAATTTAATGTAACTAAATTATTTTATTTAATTTATATGTCAAAACCAACTCAGTTTCATTTCATTTAAAAGAAAAGGGTTTGCAACAATTTTGAAGCTACCAGGCAGGTTCAGTAAGGCTGGCCTTTCACTGAAGGTCCCTTAGCAGACTCAAGGTCTCTAACAGCATAGAATCATTTAGATTGGAAAAGACCTTTGAGATCATCAGGTCCAAACATTAACCCAGGACTGCCAGATCCATCATGAAACCATGTCTCTAAGCACTGCATCTATATGGTTTTTTAACACCTCCAGAAATGGTGATTCCACCTACCTTATAGGATTTTGATTGCTGAGGCAGACTTTTTTTTCTTTCCCTCTCTTCAGCTGCACTGGTTCCTGCATGGCATCTGCTGACAGTGATCTGTGCACAGGTTTCCCAGTAAGATCTTTCAGCTGTGTGATAACACAGGAAAGAGCACTGCTCAAAAGTAGCACAAGTTTTGTAGAATGTTGTTTGTAACAGTCTTAAGAGGTCAGAATATAGTTGGCAGTTCAAAGAACAAGGGAGAAGGAGACAATAGCAGGCTGTAATGCAGACACGTGTGTGCTCCCGTGCTCGGCTCTAAAAGCTTTGTAAATGATGCACAATGCCCCAAGGAGAACAACTGGCTTTTGCACAAGTATCTTCTGTGCATCATTTGTGTTCTGTGCCCCATAACCTCTCGGATGTTGGAAGACCATTTGAATAAAAGCAACTCAGAAGCCATGTTTAATTGCCTTGACCATGGTGCTTCTGTCATTCACCTGTCAAATACAAGTGGTTTTATATAAAACTCTGCCAGTATCTGCCTGTATTTGCCCAGGGATTTGATGGGAATTACAGTAGTCCTTAGCGTAGTCTGTTGCAAAGACAAGAGCAAGAAAAACCATAGCGGTTTTCCTTCTGCATATGGTGTGAGGAAGTGATGGGTGCAGCCGTGGCCCTGCAGGATGTGGCAGGCTGCGATAGGGCACCATGGGAGGGGATGGGAGCCATGGCCATGGTGTGCTGAGAATAGCCACACACAGCAGGATGCATCCTGTTCAGCAGAGCCTTGTCCTGCATGGGTCATTTTAGGAAAGAGAAAATAAAAGCTTCCTTCTTTATACTTTCGTGAGGTGAAGTATGAAATGAAGTAAATGGGAAAACTTTAAAACAAACATCCGCACAGGAACAGCAAGTACCCCAGCAAGCAGGTTGGGTGAGTGGCTGGAGCAAGCCCAGAGAAGGAAAAGGACAATTTCATGAAAGGAGAAGCAGGAGAGGACAAGTTTACCAGGCAGCCCTCCAGGGAAGGAGCTTTACATAATCACAAACTCATATGCATCTCTCTGGGTTCTTTATATGTCACAGTCTGTGTGCCTGATGGCTTGAAACTGCACATAAATAATGGTCAAAATGGATATTTGGCTATCAGAAAGCAGGTCATAAATTTTTTGAATTAGACTGTGCTGAAATTTTAGATGGGCAAAATACAGCCTTCATCCTCATGAGTGGGAGAGCAGTTGTGAAGGCTGGGTTAAAAAAAGTGGCGTTTTAATTTTTCTCTTATCCAGGCTGCAGGAAAAAGCATTGTGTAACTAACCTTGGCCAGACTTCGAGCATATGGGCTTTGCTTATCGTACTATGTGCATTCACCACTTAATTTAAGATTTTTCAGGGAACTCTTAAGGTTTTGAGCACTGAATCAAAGGCGATGCCAAAGCACAGTTCTGGGTAGAAAAGCACTGCTGTTCTGCTGCCAAGTTTACCAAGAAGAACCCAGGCTTCGGTTCTGAGAAGCATGACAGTACCTCCACTTCTCAGGTCAAGTCAAAGCTTTGGTCCTGTATTTTTGAAGTCATAGAACAGTGCTAAGCTGTAGTAATGATCAGTTTTGAAATATAAGCCACTAAACACTACCCCTTTGAAGCATGTATACAATTGGGTGTTATGTTCTGAAGAGAGAATTCTTCATTGGGGTGATCCAAATGTAGAGCAAAGCTTGGAGAAGATCAGGAAGTCCAGAGACCCTATACAGAGAGGCTTTACCTAAGCTTTTAATTTTTGAAAAGACCTTTGGTCATAAAAATGACATTTCTGTTCCTTTCAGGCCCTAAAATACTTGAAATAAGTTAGGCACACAGTTGCCACAGACCTTACTGCAAGCATTGTTTTCCACCCATACATCTTTTCTTGTAACCAAGGCTTCCATAAGATCTTTGGTGTTGCTGCCAAATGACTATAGAAAACTCGTAACATAATATGTAGGTTGTATTAAAACTTCAAGGTGGACAGAAGATAAGAAACTTTCATTTCCTAGTAAAGTTGGTGATGCCACAAAGGAACCAAGAAGAGGAAGCGTGCTACTTCAGTAGCTTGTGAACTTCTCTACCTGAGAAAAGCATAGGAAACTTCAGGTACAAAAATTAATCTTCAAAGCACATTTGCAATAGAAAGCACTGTACAGTTAGAGATGCTTGTTCTGTAACTATTGCGTAGATCTTTCTGCCTTGTCCAGTTTGCCTGCCACTGATAATGTAATAGAAGTTACACATGTCATTGGGGCAAAGGCTTGTGGAGAGAAAGTCTCTCTTCTGTAGTCTTACATAGCTTATTTTTGTACAAGCTGTTCCCATTTGGGTATATGGATGAGAATTCACACAATATTTATTTCAGTCTTCTCCCCCCACCCCCCTTTCTCCCTTTCTCTTTACCAGCTGATGTGCCTCCTGTTGGGAAGAAGTAGGAATTCACTTTCGCTTTAATATATGAACAAACACTAAAATTATCATGGTTGGTTTCATCCTGCTCCAGTGTCTTTTCAAAGTTTTGCTGATGACCTCATTGTGAGCAGCATCAGAGGAGTGCTTTAGAACTGCAGCTGATACTTGCATTACTGGAGGAGTGCATCTACAGCTGCAGTGGTAGGCAGAAGGATGACAGGTGTCCCTTAGTTGTCACTGCCACAGGAATTGCGATGGGGCAGCAGTAGAGTCAGAAAATAACATGCTAGATGTAGCATCTTTCTTTGGACACTCTTTGACGTGGTGCTGCCCTGTGGCAGTTGCATTCTTCTGCTGCTCCTGAGCTTGGCCCAAGCTGCGAAGCTGCATTTCATGTCTTGGAGCCAGGCTTTCCAGTGGCAAGTAGTGTTGGGCTTTCCTCATCTTTCATGGCACACTATTGTTCCCTCCTGGATTGTGAGGGAATTTATATATTTGAGTTTGAGTTTCTTGTGTGGAGCATCTTGTTGTAGGAGTTTGTTGTTGTTTTTTTTTTTTATTCCCTTTACTATGGAAGCTTCTTGTTTAGTTTTTAATACCACTTTAACTGTTCTCAGGTTGGTTGGTCTGACATTGTTCTCTGGTACAGTTACAATACTGAGGAAAGTGTGTCAGATTATTTTAGCTCAGCTTTTAGCCCAGATGTTATAAGATTATGATTGCCTTTTTAAAGTCCAAGATCAAAGGATCAAGAAAGCAACAAAATTTCCTTAGAATTGTATGACCCTTGAATACCCAGAACATAAGGGTTTTACAGCAGTCTTTAGTATTTTTCTATAAAATCTGCTGCTTTTGCTGTACCACGAGATTGCATTTTCTTACTCTGGACACCAACAGAAATTTTTCTTGGCCTCCATTGCATAAAAACTTGTGGAAAAAACCCAATTTTAACCAGATACTAAGAAAGAAGCAGATTTGGAATCAAATAAACTTAAATTATGAATAGCTATCAATTATGCAGAAGTAACATAAAAATAAACAGAACAAGATGTCTAAATTGGCTCTCCTTCCTCCTACATAACTGAATTGATATTGTTTCTGGAAATCACAGATTGGAGTGACACTGGTGTTGCCAGCGTCACATTTGGCAATGTGTTATGGTTATGTATTATCTGAAAAAATTAGGCAATTGGGGGGAAATATGTCAACTGCTGAAGCTGAAAGTTGAAATGGAGAGCTCATTTGTAGAGGGAGAGACTGGGAAGAATGTGTGATTATCGTCCTGCCTTGCAGAGAAGTTTAATTCTTGTTTAATTGGTGTGTATCCAGGCTTGATGCTCTGTAAAAACTTAACTGTTATATCTTTGGTAAGTTTGTATAGTGGTTAGTTGCTGTTGTAAGAACTTAGCAGGTACAGGTGACTTCTGAATCTCCTGGGGAGAAAATGGCCAGGCTAATGTCCATCCTACCAGGGGACTTAGCATCAACTGTTTATTTAATTATCTTTTTCCCACCAGACTCATGTTTCAGATGAGTTTCTGGGGAGGGTGGGGTCTGTCCCCACGTGCTGAGGAGTTCATGTAGCTTGCCTTGTCCTCCTAGTTGAGTCCTTATGCAGCTAAGCTGTTATGGGGTAAAAATGGGTGTCATGTAACAAGAGTTTGGGATGCAGGCGCTTCCATAGTCCACGATAGGATTGTGGGAGACTGTCGGGGACTGAGGCAGATACAGGATTTCACACATCTTTTTGGCATTTTGTGTTGATTGGCTTGAATTGCCATGTTTAATGAGTCCCATTTTTCAGCACCTGCCTTGTTAGTGGGAGCAGTACTTCCAGACCTGTGTGCTTTATACCTTAGATCTACTGGTGTGTGGTATCACTGTCCTTAAGTTCTCTTGTGGAACTGGGTCATGGTGCTGCTTTGTCTACCTGTCCAGGATTGATTTAGAAGCATCTCAAACACATAGCTTTTATTTTTTACTAATATTCGTATTTTGTGTATATTTCCTGAACAGGACCAAGTTTGATTCTGTGTGTTTAGTCAAAAGCTAAGCTGCTTTGAACAGAAAAAATGTTTTATTCTTGAGACCCAGTAGTAACTTGACTCAAGTAGGGGAAGAAATGAGAGTAGGAATTTTGGATTATGTAGTTGGGAAAAGACCACTTGAAATTGAATTCAGATAGTCTGTGTTGGTCATGACTGACTTTTTCAAACTATTGTTTTCCTCTATGCTTAGTTTGCAATGATAGATAACAAACGTTTGTCTTAAATGCCAACAAACAAACAAAACAAAATCTGGTGTCTCTTAAGAGAAAACTGATACAGCCTAATGGATTTAGTGTCCTAAGTGGCAGAGCAAGAACTTTGTATCTGTGAGGTACTGAGGCAAATGCACTGTCTGGAGAAGCTTTAATGTGGGAAATAATTTCCGTGTTACATATTTGGAGGCTGCATGCAGGGAAATGCTTAGCTGTCGAGTGCAGCTGGAAGAGTTTGCATTACTGTGTCTGTCACCAGCAGGCTGCTTCATAAATGCAAAATGTGGAGCTGGACATTCCGTGGCTTCTAATTAGCATGTAGCTGCTACACCATGAACTTTTGTTTCCTTCTGCAGAAATACTTTCCTTTCAAAAACTGATTAAACAAAACCATTTGGTCCTCTGGCCAAAAAAAAAAAAAAAAAAAGGGAGTGGGAAAAGCAAAGATAAACCTTGATCTTTCAGACTTGTGAGTGAAGCAAGAATTTTAAAGGTGCAGTGTCAGCAGGAAAAAGATGCATTTGTGAAATTATCTGATTGATGCATTTCTAAGAACATTTGTTAGTTTGCATTTATTTCTACTGTGCAGTGCAGATGATAAAAAATTTGTGTGTGTTTTCAAAGCAACCCATTTGTTCACTGCAGTATTCAAGGTTGTAACTGTGTCAGGTCTTTCTTGTGAATTTGCTGTTCCTGTTTATTATTTAGGGCAATCTGTCCAGCTGATCTGTTTTAGGGGCCAGATCCTGTTCACAGGATAGGACAGCTCTGTCTAATCTCTTCTCCATCCTCCCCTCCAACTGAAATAAAAATCTATTATAAAAATTGTTACCTGCCACTGGCCTCTGAGTAAATTATTAAAATACTGCCCTCCATGTGCACTGCCTCCCTCAGGATGCTCAGTACTTGGGACATGTTTGCTTAAACTGCTTAACTTGCTGCAGATTGTTAATGATTTACATTTCTTGGTAACTGCTCACAAATTGCACATATCCCTCCAAAGCTTACTGTGTGTGTTTGATAAGAAGACACAATTCACTTGGACTGCCGGGTCTTTCTACCTGGATGTTTTCTGCATGTCTCAAGATACCAGAACAGGAGAGTGGGAGGAGGAACTGCTTGACACAGCAGCACATGCATGGATTTTGAAACCAAAAAAGTGGGGTTTAGTTTGTGGGAAGCATATCTCATGGCTCGAGGTAACTGGATGTATTGTCTCAGCATATACTTTTTGCATAGTAGCTTAACTGTCTGCAAGGAAAGCTGTTCCTCCGCTCCCTGCCCTCTGTGTAAGAAGCAATCCTGTCTGACCTGTGAATAGCTGAGCCAGAATTACAAACCTGATTTAACTTTTCACAGTGCTGAGCCTGCAAGGCAGCAGGATTAAAGAGGACCCTTCTCTTATTTACTACTTTTACCCCATCATAACTCATCTTTTTCCCTGGCAGATGCTGTGAGCTGATTTTACGCTTTAACTAATAGCACAAGGATTTACTTGCCCAATGGGTGGTCTCTAGCTGTATTCTACCTTGTATTACCATTTAAAATCTGGTGTCCTCTGCCAAGGTCAGTGATAGATCTAGCCTGCTTCAATCTGCTGCCATCCTCTGCTTCCATTGGCCCTCAAACAGCCCAAAGTCATTATTTCAGACACCTTTGTTTGCACTGTCCATGCTTATGCTAATTAATAGTATCCTGTTGGAAGGCAACATCATGAAAGTACATGAAGTACGTGGAAGTACACCACATGAAGTGGTGTATAAGCTGTGTTCATGTGCATGCAACTCCTCTGCAGGTAACTTCAGGCCACTGTGAAAATATTACTTGACTCAAAGCTTGGTGATATATAGTTGTCTTGGTTCACACCAAGTTACCCTTTCCTAAAAAGAAATCATCCTCTTGTTATTAGCTTAGTCTCTCTACGTCTTTACTCTCCAAATCTTTACTGTTCTTTAAAGAGGATTGCCTGATTAATTTATAGTGCCAACAGGCAGAGCACAATCCTGACCGTGATAGGGATGGGTGGTACAGCACCTGCAGCATACGCTGATGGTGTAGCATAGTGGGTAATGTGCTCTTCATACCTGCACATGTTCTGGGCTGTTGTTGTAGGCTGGCTCTGTGGTATGTGTTATAAATACTTCACATCTGTTGTAATCTCCGTACCTGTCAGCTGTCAGTGTTCTTTTATATGAATTCAAGAATCCTCACCTGTCTGATTTTGGGCAGGCTGGTGTGGGAGCTTAATGAAAGGAAGGTCCCTAGTAAGGAGCCTTGTCTTTATTCAGGATGGGGCAAGGTGATCAGCTTTTTCCAGTGATCGTGTACAACTGATCAGTAGTTAAATCAGCAATGACATTGAAAGTCCTTGCTTTGAAAGAACTCTGTCTCGAATCCCTGACTTTTGTGAATATAAATACTGACACCTTTACTGTGATCACCATGTCCAGTAGCATGACCTAGTAAGAACTTAATATTTTTGAACTTCAGGATGTTGCCTTTTGTATTAGCTTGGAATAAGATTTAAATGTGAGGGGCTGCAAAGCAGAGGAGCAGATCTTTAGAGCTGATTTTATTTCACAACCTGAATTCTGTTTCTTTCAAGATAATACTGATAATTCCCCTATGAATGGCAGCAGTAAAGATCTGGAGAATGCAAGCTGAGACAGCATCTGGACAGGAATTGCAAAGTACTCTTCTTGTAAGCTTCTAGAGAAAAATAAGGCACCAAAGTAAGCTAGTAACAAGGTGCCAGCAGAGAGGTTTTAATAATGTTTGATGCTTTTGCCGTGAACTGGAAGCTGTCCCTTATTGCAAAGTAGAAATTACCTATAAGGCAATGACTAGGTAAATGAACTGAAGCTGCTGCAGGCTTTATTTATTTGATGGATGGGTAGCAGTTGTCTTTACAAAGGTGCATTGTAATATACTGCATGGTTTCACATATTTAAATATTGGTTTTTTCCATACCTGAGGAGAGAGTTGTCTTGTGTCCTCCTACGCTTATATAATAGATGTAGCTTTCCTGTCCTATCTTCACAAGGAGAAAGTGTGATGTATACTGTCAAGGTTTTTCCCTGGCATGTGACTGCTTCTACCCATTGCTCTCTATATCATTTTCTTTCCACCTCTCTTGCTGGGTAGACGTGGTTCTGGGATTGCCCCTAAGAGCTGAGGCTGAATCCTCTGTTCCCTCCCCTACCAGTGCAGTCTGAGCCAGTTGTCTACCTCAAATTAGCAGATAAGCTGATTGGGTCTAGAGAGATGTGAACAATTGCAGAACATAATAAATGGATAGCAGTGTATTGCAGAGAGACTCTAATATTGATAAATATACATTTTTCTGCCATCCATCGTTTGTAAGTTTCTAAATCATGCCAGTGTGAATAAAAATTGTGTACAACTGCTGCCAAATAAGCAAATGCTGCTAGGATACATACAGGGAGAAGAAGAGTGATAATGCTCTTATAATTCAGCAGGCTTGTCTGTGTCTGGATTGCTGCGTTTAGTACAAAAGACGCCAGTTCAACCAGGATATTGCCTCACTAGAGGGATTGAAAGTCAGGTAAGGAGAACAGGGCACAAGAACAGCTTTCCCAAGAGATTGGAAAGATTGATTATCTTAAAGAGGAAGAACATAAGAAATGCTAGGAGTATACACAGCAATTAATCAGTGGGAAAAGTAGAGACAACAGAAAATTCTAATCTTGTACCACAGGAGCAAGACAATGTTCATTGAAATTCAGTTAGCTACCTTAAAGATGATAAAATCAGCACAGTATGAAGTTGAATGCTGAAGAATGGGAAAGCTGTAACAAGGCGATGTGAAGAGGCACTGCATGTTTGAGATTAAATTTTATTATTAAAATAATCCAAGTTTAGGATATGATGTTCAGTCTTGCAATACAGGTTTGAAGACAGTTTCTATTCACTTGTATTGATTTTCATCTCCTTAGGTAATTCCCCACAGGAATGCAGAGGTGACAAACTGCCTTGTAAACCCTTGAAATGCCAGATTACCTCTAAATTAGAGTCGGAGGTTTGGGTTTTGCTGGCACTTCACTAGGCACTCCTCAGTATGTGTGATAAAAAGAAATCTGGGAACCCCTGGCAAGGCGCTTCAGGGCTGCAGTCCTTTGCAGCTGAAGAACAAACCTTTCAGGATGGTTTTAGGTTTGCATTGCTCTGCCCTGCTTTCTCCATCCCATTTTGCAGGCACTAAAGCTGCTGGGCTTGCTGCTTTCTTTCCCAGAGAGAGTACTGTGACACCCCAGCCAAAGTTGCCCTTCTGGGTCAGAGCAACAGAGTCCCTTGCCTCCTCTAGCAGAGCAAAACAGGTAGGAGTTGGGTTTGTGCAAGAATAGTGAAAATATCTCTGAGTCAGGCTGCCCTGAGAGGAAAACAACAATGAGCAGAAAAGCTGAGGGAACGTTTTATCACCTGTGAATCACTGTCCAAGTTCACTGGTAAACTGGAGTAACTGGAAATGGGACTCCTCTGCAGAAGGTGCTTGATGCCTCAAGGAGATCATTTCCAGAGGCATCTTGGTGTGGTGCAGAGCATGCTAATGTATTCCAAGTAGATGCGTTTGCCATCTCTGGAAAAAAGTGTTCATCAGTATTTGAAAAACAAAAGCCTATCTGTTCTTAGAGTTGGTGTTCCAGTAAGCCTTCAGCATCTGTAGCTGCATGTGGCCAGCTGATTGTCGTATTTATTGGCTAAGGAACTTACCTATACCATACAGGTATGAGGGCTGGGGTTTGGCTTGAGTTTGGGTTTTTTGGTTTTGTCGGGGGTTTTCTCAAAGAATAAAACCAGACAGATAATCAATTAATAAAGTGAAATCTCATATAGTGACACAAATGTGCAATTTTGTTACCACTCAGCTTTCTGGGAACTGTATGGATGTTAGGACATAACAGCTGCTTGCTTGGAAAGGGGTTCATTTGCATCAGGACATGATTGATGCTCTTCTCAAAATCCAAGAAACACAAGTTTTCCCATACGTCCTTGTGTAGTATGAATTAAACGTGAAGTGCTTTCTGACTGAATGTGATAAAATAAACTGTCAGGGGAAAATAACACTTTTACAGGTTGTGTGTGCTCTTCTTGTCTTTTCACAGCTAGGACCCTATTTTCCTTACAGTAGGATTCTCAAGTATCTGCAATAAATTGTTATACTCTAATACATCAAATGGCCTCCAAGAAGCAGTGAAGTAGTTAATGATTTAATTTAGTCTTTTGTGATGGATAATGCAGATGACTTGCATCCAGAAATTAAAATGCTGAGAGAGAGCATCATCCTATGGATGTGGAAATGTAGTTCCTTTCCCCACAGTAAAGGCATAACTTACTAGATACTGCACTGTATAGTTAACAAAGGAAAACATTTATATGAAAAATAGAGGCCTAAGGGTATTACTGTTTGAGAGAGGATCTCTCGTCTTCCTCCATATTCCTTTATTGCTTGCAAACCTTTTCCTTCTGCATTCATTCCTCTGCCCAAGTGCTGTACTGTTTTCTTACAGATGCTGTGGTATTTACGTGCGGAATTAGACTCTAACTTTAGAGTTATAAAGTAGGTACGTTTATTGCGCGCAGATGCACGGGGGATCACTCCTCCACAAGCGTGCATGCCTGAAGTGACTAACCATCTCACGTTTATACAATAAAACAAATGAATATTCAATTAACGCTTATACATATTCGTCACCTAAACCCGCTTACTCTTGCTTCCTTTGTTAATTAGCTTATCAGTTCTTTGCCTGGAATATGGTGGTCTTGCAGGTTTGTAGGTGATTCATGTCCTTGTGACTGACCATCTGATCTTCTTCAGCAAGGAGACTTGGCACTCCCTCTAGATAACATTGGAATGTCTCTCATCCTTTTTATAAATAGCCCCTTTGTTAGAGGAAGGGTAGGCGTCTCCTCAAGGCTGTGTGCCTATGTGACCAGACACCACACCCATGACCAGTCACCATACCCACATTCCTTGAGCAGACCTATACAATCACAGTCTGTGTCCATTGTCCCCATTTCACACTATTTCTCCATATCAATCCCCCCTTTTCTATCAAACTAAGTAAATTCTTTTACTTGAGCAGTCTTCCCGAATGATATAAAGCATCATACATAAGCGTTACCCTTTTAAACATTCTCCAAACCCACAAATATAACATAGTGGTTAGTATTAAGGAAATTCCTAAACTGATCAATAAGATCACAATGGGGTGTACCATAGCGTTAAGAATTCCTGTTGCAGAAGGTGACCAGCCAAAGAGAGTATCCCACCAATTATGGTTTCCATCAGGAAATCATTTACATATTCATTAATTCTGGGAATTCATTTACATATTTCAATCCTGCGCAATGTCCTTGAGGAGTGGTCGTCTGGGGGTCTTCAGGATGAAGATCAGGAGTCTTCCTCCAGTGAACCTTTTTTACCTTCTTGTTTCTGCGCAGACTCTGTTCCTCGATAGACTAATGAGCATGATTCAAATTCCTTGTTTAGGTAGCGTTATATACACAACACAAACTTAGGACCAGATGGCCCTTATAAAAATAAGGAATCCAAGGACCTTGTGTCTAGTACATCCATGGTGCTGACACTAAGGGTCTTGGTGTATTCATCATGTTGACAATAAGGGTCCTTGAACACCTCCCAACTTTGGATAATTATATATAAGCACATCATTTTCTAAAAAAGTAGTATACCATCGCTCATTGTACGTAGCTCATTATTCAGTCCCCCCTGTTCTAAAAACTATCATTATGCTCTCTGATCATTATGCTCTCTGATCATTCTTTGACAGCACCAAACAGAACATTGAAGTAATAAGGAGTATGTAATTGCCAATCTATTCCCAATACTGTACTCCCTTGTTGTACTATTTTGGCACAAAAGTGTGAGTCTATTGGAAGAGATTGTTGCCGGAACCCCAAAGCGGGGGATAATTTCATTTAACAATCCCTTCGTTACCTCTCTTGCTTTATTTGTTCGACAAGGAAAGGTTTTTGGCCAACCTGAAAACATATCAGACATAACTAATAAATATTGGTACCCCCCTTTTCTTGGAACTTTGGAAAATCAGCTTGCCACTGTTGTCCTGGATAATTTCCTCTACTAATGTTCCCTAGTTTTATTTTATTTGCTGTATTGGAATTATTGCATAAACACATTTCACATTGCTGAGTCACCTGTTTTATTACAGTATACAAGTTTTGCCCTATCAATTTCTGATTTAGACTTTTATATAAATTATCAGCTCCCCAATGCATCTTACTAATAATAGGGCTGTGGTCCATATTAAATTGGATGGTGCCACTATACGACCATCGCTTAAATAAGTCCACTTATTTATTTTTATTTTATCATTCATGTCCTGAATTACCTTTAAGTTTTCTTTAGAATAGTTTGGCTCCTGATCTGTACTTACAGTTTGGATTTTATCGTCTGGTATTAAGGATAATTCCTCCTTTCCTTACTCCTCTGCTACTCATCTGGCCTCATGGTCGGCCAGGCGGTTTCCAATTTCCAAATCAGTGCCTCAATGGGCCATCTTATGTTCTTCCTTCCTGGATGACCCTCTTATAACAGCGGGGGCCATTCCTCATATCAAGGTCTGGTACGGCATATGTTCCCACTGCTCAACGGCTACTGGGTTGCAGCCAACAGCGGAGCTCAAGATTCTTCTTGGTGGCAAACACAGAGGCCAACCCAGTCTTGCCCTTGACTATGGTAGGAGGTACTTGACCAACCTTATTCCTTGTACTTCGTTGTCAATGCAGAGTTTCATCTGCACATCCCGTAACAAGTCACTGTCATGGTAAAACACACAGATTTACATTAGTAGAACTACTACAGAGTGTATTTTATTTCAGTTTTTCTGCCAATATCCCCACAGCCTTGCTGACCAAGGGATATTGTTTTTATCTGAACTGGGCAAGCCTCCCCCTTATCATTTTTACTGTAACAGGTAAAGCATTTTTCACCTTTCCTGGAATTTATTTTCAGATACACCTGGTTAAAAATTTCTTTTACTTCAGGGAGGTCCTCTTTTCCGTTGAATTAAAGATAAGCTCAATATTTCAATTACTTGATCATTTTTATCTTTTAGTTTCATTTCCCCTTCTTTAAACGTCTAGATGTTCTAATAAATCTCGTCCCAACAAAGATTTTGGTGAATTTGGCATTCTTATTTGTTTTCTTAGTTTGTACTTTAAAGGTTTCAGGATGTTTTCCTGGTGGCCAGCAGCTCCCACAACTGTAACATTTTTTATTATTTTTTTTTAACTGAAGTTTAATCATGCTTACCTAGTAACTCGAACCTTTATCTAGTCCTATTAGATCATCCTGACAAGTCTTTCATAACCAACTTTCAAACATCTAAATTTCCCATCAAAGATTCACCTTTATTCTTCTCATACCCATTCCCTGCCCTAGAGGGGCCGTTACCGGTCCTGTTGTACTGCAAATGCTGCAGCAATTGGGGTGACATTGTCGGGTCCTTCTGCTCAATTGTCAGCAACAGCAACCCCCTCCTCCTCACCAGCAGAAGGGTTCGGGGCAGGAGATGCTCTTCCTGCTCTGCAGGTTACACAAGCCTGCCTCTGCAGCAGCACTTCTGTTTTAACTCTTTCTTACCCTGAATGCAAATCTGCTCCTTGTTGCTTTAAGTCTGTGTTCTTACCTATCAGCCTTTGCAGGCAAACAGCAAACACCCTGCCATGCGTCCAGCAGGACTCAGCCGCACCTTCGAGGGGGTACGGGGGTTTGTACAAACTCACCCCAATACTTTAACACTTTCACAAGGTCTTTGATTCTCCACCCCCCTTCCCCCCCCCGCCTCAGGTTTTACATACATTAGTACAAGTTCTTATCTTACAACGTGTTTCATTCTGGTTGCTCCACAGAAGGAAACGCAACCTGAGCTTTTTAACGCAAAATTTCAACAACAAGAACATCTTTCTAGTTTAGGTCTCAGGTTTTTCCTATCCTTTTCTAGAGCCACAATCAAAGATCAGGTGATGTTAATCCCGCACTCTTTCTAGTGCTAGTACCATAGGGTCCCGAGGGGGTACTAATCCACAGTCCTTTTGCCACTCAGGTTTGTCCCGGAGGACGAAGAACATGTCTGCATATGATACTTCGTCTCATTTTCCCTCTCTTCTCAGAAACAACATTAATTGCAGGAGAGTGTTATAATCTAACGTTTCTCCCTCCTGAGGCCATTTCGCATCACTCCCCAATTTATACAAAGGCCACCACCGATTACAATATTTAATCAATTTCCTTCTATTTTCGGTGCCACCCTGTCCTACGATATCCCTCCAATGTTTTAATATACAACCCAAGGGCGATTTTTCACAGGGTTTACTCCTTCCATTTCCCATTTTGCAATTTTAATTACTTTGTTTTTCTCCGGCTGCCTTAGCCACCCAAGGTCGGAAACGCGGATAGAGCTCCTTACTCGTTTTGCACTCAAACGCGTTTCTCAAGCACTCTTGCACTCACACTCAGTCAAAATAATTAAGCTATACACGGAAAATCAAAATGCGCATCTCAATCACACCATTCACACTCTCCGGGCAGCCCGCAGTCACACAAGCAGTATGTTATACGGTACCGTGCACTTATGTACAACTTTTAGGAACACTAACAGTTCACAAAGTATGCATTTCAATGAACAATTGTCAAAAAACAAACAACAAACAAAAAAACAAATTTTTTCCTGGTCTTAAGCAGAGTGTTAAGTTTTCCGCTATTTGCCTAGAATTACCAGATTATTATTTTTCAACATACATTTCATAACTCCAAGTTTTGAACATGTAACAAGACAACACATAGAACAAACAAGACACAGAGCGCTATTTCAGTTGTTACATTCCAGGAATTCCCCAATTCTTAAGACAACCTAAAGGAAGTTTTTAGCTTCCCCCTTTTTTCTTTTTTTTTTTCTTTTTTTTCTTTTTTTTTTTTTTCCGACGCAAAAGTTTCCCTTTTACTTTTGCTGTGAGGTCCCTCTTGTTCCTGTGAGATTCCGCCTTATTCCGTCCCGCCCCCCGCTTTCCGTCACGAGGCCTCCGGGCTTTTAGGAATGGCAGTAACCTCGGGTTTGCTCGGTCTGCCCTCAAGATCGCTAGCGGCCACCCCTTGGTCAGCAAACCCCCTCCCAAGGTACCTTTCCTCCTGGGGACTACGCTGCGCGCCGGACGTCTCCGTGCGTCTCACCAGCCGCCCCGTTACTAAACATACCGTTTTATCCGTGGATCCAGGGGTTTCTCTCCTGCTCCCGGGTGAGCAGCTGAGAAGAGGAGGCTCCTCCGAGGAAATCTCCTGGGGCGCGCCTAGGAGCGTCCGCTCCGCAGCTGGTCCCTCAGCCGAGCAGAAATCCTCCTGCCTGGCTCGCCAAACTGACTGCGGAATTGGACTCTATAACTCGAAAGTTATAAAGTAGGTATGTTTATTGCGCGCAGATGCACGGGGGATCGCTCCTCCACAAGCGTGCATGCCCGAAGTGACGAACCATCTCACATTTATACAATAAAACAAATGAATATTCAATTAACGCCTATACATATTCGTTACCTAAACCCCGCTTCGTATGTTAATTAGCTTATCAGTCCTTTGCCTGGAATGTGGTGGTCTTGCAGGTTTGTAGGTGATTCATGTCCTTGTGACCATCCGATCTTCTCCAGCAAGGAGACTTAGCACTCCCTCCCTCTAGATAGCATTGGAATATCTCTCATCCTTTTCTCATTCTTTTTTAAAATAGCCCCTTTGTTAGAGGAAGAAGGGCAGGCATCTCCTCAAAACTGTAGGTGTCTCCTCAAAGCTGTGTGCCTATGTGACCAGACACCGCACCCATGACCAGTCACCATACCCACATTCCTTGAGTAGACATATACAATCACAGTCGGTGTCCATTGTCCCCATTTCACACTATTTCTCCATATCACTACCACATGGGTTAGAAAAGGGGGGGGGGGGGAGGGGAAATATCTTATTAAATCTAAAATACTAGGGCTACTAACAAATTAGCAAATGCTACATGTGTCTGTCCTTGCTGTTCCTAATAGGATTTGGGCAACAACAACCAAAATTCTGTTTTGTAGCATATAGGAAACAGGTCTGCCATGTGTGGTTTTATAGGGGATATTTTCAATTAGGATTCACTAGACTTTGTTTCTGTATGTGACAATAGTATGCAACAGTAGCAACAAACGATCCTTTTTTCAAGATGGATTCATGTGCAAAGTCCCTTCAGTGTTGACCTCTTGTGTAATATTGAGGAAGAAACAGATTTTTTTTCTCTTCAAAATTGCATATGAAATTCGGCAGGAAATCTTTGCTCCTCAGAAGAAAGAAGTGGTCCCTAGTCTGACAGAACCTGAAGCTCTGGAATTTGCTTGAAATTAATTCTCTGTGGTCACACGTGGCTTTTCATTGCATTCTCCTAGTTTGGGGGATTTTCCCTTGTGACCAGTTTTTGGTTATCTCTGAAACTTTGTTTGCTGCAGGACAATGTTGTGCTGCTAAGAACAGAAAGAGGTTGAGTTCAGAGCATTGAAACTGGTGCCACATGGGGACATTGAACTCCAAACAAAATGAAAACAAGTGTATAGTCTTTGCAAAGAAGAGATGCTGAAAGAGAATGTTACCAGCATACAAAAAAAGCCAGTAGTTTAGAAATGAATGTCCATCAGAACTGTACAAAGCCAAACCTTCCCTGTCCCAGCACTGTAAGCTGACAGCAGATCCAGAAGTCATGAGGAATGTCAAGTTGTTCTAGTGATGGGGTGGTAGATGGAGTCCATGAAGGTCTGGCTTCAATTTCTTGTTCTTCGGTTTAATTGTCCAATAGCATTTATCTATCTCAAGTAGTGCTGTGAGAAATGCATTAAATTCTTAAGTACTTTGACATTAAAATGGTGGGGAAGAGATACATCACTATTGAGATGGTGCAGATAAGGTGTCAAGCCTTATGAAGACAGAGGTTTTGCCTCTCTCTGGTTACTTGTTCCCTAGACATTAAATAATCTGAATTTAGAAAGGATTTATCACCTTTGTACTTTCCAGGCTTCTTTACACAATTTTTTCATCCCTGTTCACTGAATTCAGCACCTTTGCAGATACTAACCAAATACAAACATTTTATATCAGGTCAGGGTGTCCTTTAGACGTGAAAAATACCCATCATTAACACCTCTACTTCGTCCTCTCCCAAGAAAATTCTGTAGGGCTGCCATCATCAAGTAATCAAGAAAGTTTCAGAAAAAAATGAATACATGAACTTGCTTGACTCATCTTTGTCATTACCACTAGTTTCAGGGGTGGTTTGGTTTTCCAAAGGCTGAACATTGCTTCTGACACTCTACTTGGTGAGTTAAGTTGACCATACCAACCAATATCTTGCAGGCTTCATTGTACTTAGAATAGAGGGATTTTACATGGAAAGATCTTACTGGCTTTTGTTCAGGTCTGTGTTTTCTAGGAATAGTACTCAGCAATTTGACCATCTTTTCTGCTAATTATATTGTAATGCTTTCCAGTTCTGTTCCATTATGTAAATAAGTGTCTCCAACCGTAACTGAGTGAATTGTGCTAATTTAACCCCACTAAATTAATTTCTATCAGCTTCTGGCTATTACTTTTTCCTTCTCGATGTGTGTGTTGATTTGTAAAGGGGAATTTCAGTTATTGAGTTTTGACTGGACGACCCATTCACCTACCTGTTCTGTGAGTTGTCATAAAACTGACTGTTACATGGGCAAGCAGCATTCTTCTTTTGCCACAATGAATTCCTGCTCTGACTGCCTGGCAGTGGGAGAGCAGCCAAAGGAAGCCAGGTGTTTGGGCAGTCAAGGAATTGCACAATTTTCTGCGTTGCCCCAAGGCTCCCTGTGGATTTCAGAGTCTCAGCTGGAAAATAAAGGGAGCTCAGGAAGATGATTTTTAGCCATTCAAGGAAACCACCGCTTCCTGGGAGCTCCCCCCCGTGAAGTTTGCACCAGTGTAAGTTTTACCATTCTGCCTTGGTTCTGACAATGCTTTTATCCATGAATAACACTGGCACTGCTGGCATGGCAAAGGTTTGAGTTGTTTCTCATGGCAGCAGGCTGAAAACCCGGCCTGCTGAAGACCTTTGGCCAGGCTGACACTGTGTCTCTTTGTAAGGCTGTGCATTAGCTTTTGTCTTGAGAGAGAACAAGTTTCCTTCACAGGAATACATCTTTTTTTCCTACCGTTTATCTGATGGCTCCCTCTAGAGAGAGGAACATAAATACTGACCTACTTCACAAATTGAAGTTCTTTGATTTGGTTGCTTTACTCCCCAAAGGGTTTTTGTTACGCTTGCTGCCCATCAGACTCCCAGCCTCTTCAATGCTTTCTTTCTCTCATTGCCTAGATCAGTGCTGTTAGGATGACTGCAGGATCAGAGTTTTCAAGTCAACTTATTTGCATTTCAAAATTATCTCCTGTCATCAGTCACTGGGTCTGCCCAAATGCACCCAGAATTACCTCTCAGCAAAACAAAAGACGTAAGCCTTAGGGTGGGCAAACAGGGAAATATTCTCCTGGCTCAGCTCAGAGATCTGAAGCTTCCTGCTGCCATCCAAGTGATAACAGCTTCTTTTAAAAGACAGTGGGTGGATGCTGACCAGCACTAATTTTAGATAAGTAGGATCTGGTGTCATGAGAAGGGGTGCTTTATTTTTCCAGGGTGTGTGAGACAGCAATACACACAGGGAGTAGAAGAAGGGCATGGGCAAAAGGGATTGAAAGATTGAACTGGTTTATAGCTACCCTTTTCCACTGGAGTCAATGACTACCAGGTTGTTCTCTGAAAGAACAGAATGAATCATAGAACAGTTTGGGTTGGAAGTGATCTTAAAGACCATCTAGTTCCACCCCCCCTGCACAGGCAGGGACACCTTCCACTAGCCCAGGTTGCTCAAAGCCCCATCCAGCCTGGCCTTGAACACTGCCAGGGATGGGGCATCCACAGCTTCTCTGGGCAACCTGTGCCAGTGCCTCACCACCCTCACAGGAAGAAATTCTTCACTAATATCTAGTCTAAATCTACCCTCTTTTAATTTTAAACCCTTACCCCTTGTCCTATTGCTACAAGCCCTAAAAAGTTTGTCCCCCTCTTTCTCATAAGCCCCTTTTAAGTATTGAAAGTACTGAATACATGTTCACTCTGCTCACTTGAGTTAAACGTTGGTTAATGAAAGCTAGTACTGCTGCTACTGCTGTGGCTTTAAAAAATGCTCTGGCATTCCAAAAATACAATTAGTAATTGAATTGAAAATTGAGATGTCTGGCTGAAGTCTGTGTCTCACCAAATAAATTGTTTACATTGCATTTTTCAGCACTGACTTAAGGCTGTCTACGCTGAAGTCTATAGCAAAACTCCCCTCTTTGAGGCCAGGCAGGGCATGTTCAAACAGCCCACCTGAGTCTTGTTGAACAGGAAGGGGCTGCCTGCAACTTGTTCCCAGTGAGTGGAACAGTGTAAGTGGGGGGAGTCAGGACAGCACAGAAGCTGGGGAGTGTGTTGGTACAAATGCAAACAGTTGGTATTTACAGTTTACTTCAAAATAATGAGGTATATGTGGGAATGCCCTGCTATTCAGAGGCAGGCAACAAACAATTGTTTATACCTTTAATCAATCACAAGTTGTTTTATTTTGTTTTTTTTTACAAAGAGTAAACACAGCCCAGAAATGGAACTTGGGAGAAGAGGAAATGCAGTTGACAAAATTGCCTGCTCTCTGTTACACTGACCTCCTAACATTTTCACCCAAGACTGAGAAACGTTTCAGCAGCCCCCGCATCACTGCAGCCAGTGCCCACTGCGCTGTTGATGGGCCGTGTCTTTCCCTCAGGACATGGGGACACTACTTTATATGTGGTCTGTGACGCTACATTCCTCTTTCTTTGAGCAAAAACCTTCCAACTAGGTGACTTCAAAAAATGAAGAAAAATGCAAAAGCCTTCAGAATGGGAATAATTAAACGACTGAGGTCAGAGTCATATAAGCCTGAAAGCTGACACAAGTGTTGGGCTGAGTATGGAAAGTGAAGGGCAGCAAGAACAGCTGCTGTGCTTGTTGCTTGGCTCCTAGACACCAGATGTGTACTGAAGTCCTCAGTATGCACTGCTGAGCAAGAACTTGTGCCACCTTCTATTTCTGGTCATCTGTCACTAGATGCCATTGTTCTCTTGCCCCTAAAATTTCATAGATGGCACTAAAAGTATGTGCTTACACGCAGGTACAAGTCATTCTAAATTGCATTAACACAAAGCACCTCACTGGCTTTACAGCTACATGCTGCGTTTGCTCTTGTGGGAAATAAATTTCTTGCTGAAATAAAGCATCATTGGGACCACAGTACCAAAGTGTGGGAGGCTCTGGGTTTTGTTTCTAGTTGCTGTTCTGTGTTTTAATTATTTTTAAATCACAAGTGCTCTTAAACCATAGTATCTGGCTCTTTTACACTGTGACCAAACTTTGATTAAAGCAGTTTTCATACCTTTGACTCTGTTTTTAAGCTGTGACTAAAAAGACTAAAAGCCTATTCAAATACATCAATACAGAATGTGGACTAAAATGTTTTATATATATAACATGTGCACTATTGGTTATTTTTATGAACTATTTAAATACCAGTCATTAAACTTCTCTTCTATACTGCAGAGCAGAGAAGCAACTTGACTTAAATAATAATGCAAATGTTTTTATTAGTCCTTGGGGCTACTGGATTGAGAAGTGTAGTTACTATATATGCTTCCAGCCACACTCTTGTTTTCAGCAACTGTATTTAACAGTTTGAACCATATGAAATGTTAATACTGGACTTCTAGGAAATAAACATCTGTCCAAGCCTTGCTGTTGTTTTCTTTCACTGCAGCGTGAGGAGTTAAGTTTCTAAAATGAAGCAATCATTGGAATGCTGATCCAGCCTCTTCAGGAAGAGCTATGACAGCCCACTTGTCTCAGCACTGCTTATCATGGGAAAACTTATTTCAGGGCCTCTCTGACAGTAAAGGCGCTATTTCCAAGGAGACTGATAATAGGCTGAAAAAAAAAGTTTTTTTCTAAACTGATGCTTAATAGTATGTCTTTGTATAATGAGTAAATGCTGCCAGCCAGTAGGATAACTTTGGGGAAACTAAAATGTGTAAAGCAGACGTAACAGTTCTCTTCTGCCCATCAGCAGGGCCTTTAGCTACCAGTCACTGCAGAGGGCTCAAGAATGCCTATGTTATGTTTGTGTCTAAGGTCCGCAGCCTTGTGTAAAACAACAGTGCAGCTTGGTTGGTTCTGTATGCAGTTTGCTAGCAAACACACTCAGTTCAGGAGAAAACGTGTTATCACTATTTTTGTTAATAGCCTTGGCTTTGCAGTAAATGTGAAATATGTAACACAAAATGAATCCCACCTGAATGTCTTGGTCTGAGCTGACTGTCTTCACCATCGGTAGAAAGATGCACGAATGTAGGCGTTGTTTCTTAAACTAGATCCAGTAAATTACTGTGAAAAAGCCAGTTTTTTCTCTATTGATTTAATAAGAATCCCAATGAGTAATTCAAATGTCCACAGGTCAGGTAAGACAAATCCCATCTTCTGTGTCTGGAAATGAACAGTTCCAGACAAAATACAGCCCTCCTGTCAGGAGGTGGACTCCTCTAGAACCTGTGCCCCACAGTGTTCCCTTCTCCCTCTTAATCCATTCAGAATGATAAAGCAAGTCCCTTTGATCTTTCACAGAAGTGGTCAGCACATACAGCTTAGTAGTTACTTCATTTCATGCCTGGAATCATGGAGCCATTTCTCCACTGGATCCAGCCATGCCTGGGTGTGGGATATGTTGAAACATCCTACTTCATGGGGTCTTGACATAAATGGGATAATATTCAGCCTGGCTTCATAATGTGGAAAGCATTTGGCAGCATTCCTAAATTCTTTCTGTTTAAACGTGAGGAAGCAGATCACTTCTGCATACCAGCATTGATTTATAGAAACTGAAGGCCGTGAGGAGTCCTTCCATTTAAATTAAGCAGGCAATACAAGAGTTCCTGCCTTCCCAGTTACAAGTTAGAGCCCAGTCACCCCCACACAGTGAAGGAAGCCACCAACCTGTGAATAGAGTGGTTAAACACTGTTTAAAACATCTACTACTTCTTCCATGAAGTCCTTCACAAGGGCTACTGAAGGTATGCTCCTCTATTTCTCTGTGGTGTTTTAAATGATTGCGGGTAACTTCACAAAGCCTTAGAGTTTATTTTAATGCCTTCCAATTTTTCTTCCAAATCAAAGAACACAACCTTACTGTGTCTTGACACAGCATATGCATATTCACAATGGGAGAGAATCTCCACAGCAGAAGAAAAAATGGCACAGACACCACTCTTCCCCCATGATGTGAAAACCTGAACCTAATTTATTTTAGGCCCATGGCATCCTGCTTCCCCTCCGTGCTACAGTACTGTTACAGTGTGAGCTTTACTGTATCAGCAGTAACACTAAGTTCCTGGAGAAGTAGATTTAAACTTCTGGGAGAGCTCTTCCAGCACCTCCATTAGCTTCTCCTCATCCTCAGGTGGACTGTGGGTGCTTGCTAGGGGTAAGTGCGTAGGGACTGGTTGCCTGTCTGGAAGACCAAAACAAAACAACAACAAAAAATCCTTATGGTGACATTTAACTACCTCTTCTGGAGAATTTTCTGCTAGGCCTTATAGTGCCAAAACATACCTGATGGTCTGCAAGCCATGAAATGTACCTTCTAGGTATCTGTAAACAATTTTAGTTAAGTATATCTTCTAAACCAGAAATGAAACTAATTTCATTTGTCTCCTGGAACTAAAATGATTGTCCTTTAGGCAAACACAACTTAGACTGGGGAGCAAGACCTCATTTGCAGCTAAGGACAGTATAGATGAAGGAAGGACTGGTTGCGGTGTTACACATGCTCTATCACTAGTCCAACTCCTGTAGACAAAGGCCAAGAAGTTGAGATTGCTGTTGCAGGCAGAGGATGCTTTGGCAGCAAGTTTTTCCTTGCCTCCTAGGTAAAGTTCCTGGTGCTACACAAATTCTCCAGCTGGGACTTTGTAGTCTGGATTATTTTCAATCTTAAAATACTTACTTTCATCCTTAAAAATAACAGCTAAATTCTAAATGCTAAAGAACTTCAGCTAATTGCTCAATTGCCTTAAGTAACATGTATCCAATAGAAAGACGTGTGACCAAATTTGCTCAGTTTGATGCTTTGCTTGGTTCTCCAAATCTCATACTCCTCAGTCTGTGTAAATATAGCTGTATCACCATCCATTCAAAGGGATTTTTCTCTGAAAAACCTGGTATCTAGAGCCCGGGAACATTATAACAGTGCTCTCAGATGTCTATGAAACAACGGTCAGAGCACCCGTGCAGCACTGTTAGTCTATTAAATAAGCCCAACTTCTGCAGTAGCCAGCTGAGACTAAAAGAACAAGTGGTTGCAACATTGGGCAGCAGATTTCTCTGAAAACATATCAGGCTTCCCAGGGGAGCAAAGCTGTTTGCTCTCTTAAGAGTAAATGTTGTAACTGGCTGCACAAGCCATGAAACCTCTGCTCATGGAAAACTGAGGAGAGGGAAACACTCAGAGGAATGTTCCCTTCTCCATCACACAGAATATAAACTGCTTCCTACCTGCTTCCAGTAGCTCGTGCTAGTTTGGGAGCTATGTGTGAAAGCCAAGTTCAGAATCACAGAGAAGATGCTTCTAGTCTTTGGAAAGCAGAACTCTGTCAAACATTTTTTATTTATTTTGGCAGATGCAGAGAATTCTGGTTGTACGAGTCATGTTCTCACTTCCCTTTTTTTTTCCTCAGGAAAAAAAAATTGCTGGCTTTGGTTTGCACTTGAAGGGAACAGAATAAAAGAATGGAGGAAATGGAGGGAAGGTGTGACTGATTCAGGAAATGGCCGTCAAGGACCAGAAGAGCAGACTGTGGTAAAGTGCTCCTGCTCACAAAGTCCTTTACTGAGCCTGAAGGCAGCCCATAGTAAGCTGTGGCTTCCAAAGAGCAGTAGGAGAGAGAAATAACTGACTTCATCACTCTTTGAGAAGCACAGGACATAGGCACAGGACTTCTCTTGCAGCCTCAAGAGCAGTCATGCCAAGGCCAAAGCTCTCAAGAGTCAATAGCTATAGCTGAAGAGCCAAGGCACGTTCCCTGTTTACTGAAGCTGGGGGTAGACAAAGACCAAAAGCAAGAGCCTGGTGGAATTATGACCTAGAGAGAGAGCAACTGAGCAGGAGCATTAGGACCAGAAGAAGGTGATAGGAGTTTGAAAAAGGCAAAGCCTGGTTCTACAAAGAAGACTGACCAGCTGGGATGTGGGTTTTCTGCATGCACCACATGATGACATGAAAGAGGTCTGGTTAAATATCTGTCAAACAACACTGTGACTACCTGGGAGGGGACAGATGGGACAAAGTCAAACCAACTCTGGAACCAGGGTCTGAGCTTCCTGCATGCTCCGCCTAGAAATTCAGTGAATCAGGATTTGAGTGCCACATCCAACAAAAGTACTGGGCTTCTGTAAGCAATTAACCTGCGCTTTCTTTTCTCCTTCTGGACTGACCTGCATGACCATTAAGACATCTATGCCTACAGCTGCTTCTACTAAGATGTCTGTCATCTGCCTGGGAGAAAAGAAAGGCTCTGCCCTATTTTTTCCATTCCCTAAGCTTAGAGTGCCAGAAACGCCACTGTGCTCAAGTCCCTGCCCAGGATTGGAGAAAGGGGGAATTGGCAGTTTTAACTAGCATGAAACAGTAGGAAGAAGAGCAAAGCCAACCCCCAGTGCTCTGTGAGAAGGATGCTAGTTTCCCAGCATCATAAAAGATGCTGTTTGCTGTGATTCACTTTACCTTGGCACAGACCTGTGTACAGCCATTTTCATTTAAAAAATCCCAACCCTCCCTAAAGAAATGCTTTAAGTCTCCATCAGCTACTTTAGAGGACAAAACCAGGAACATAACACAACTGTTCTCTGGCTGCACAATGCTCACTTAAACCTTTAGTCTTGGAACGATTTGAAGAAATGCTTTATCCTTTGAACAATGGTTGCCTGGTTGACCTTTCATCACCTTCCAAGCCAGATGGGGATCCTACAGTTCAGGCAGCTTAGGGATCTCCACTGCTTCGCAATGTAAAACAATGCCAACTTACCTTGGAAGAATAAGCCACTCAGTAACTTTGTTGCTTCAAATACTGCCAACCATACAACAGTATCAGCTCCCTGGGCCTCTGTGCGCAGGGTATTTTTCATCTTCTGGTAGAAATCTGGCATTGATGATCTCACAGCTAGAAGAAATAACACCAGAATGGTGGTATGCCATGCAAGACACTTGATTTTTTTAATTTTTTTTTAAAGCAGCTTAAAATTGAAATTGTGAACGTAGGAGAAAGAGAAGGCATCTCAGGAGTTTATGAAAGAAAAAAAGTATTTCCCCATAGCTAGGACTACAATGACTTGTGGTGGAATAGGGCTAAACTGCCAGATGATCCACCAGTTGTTTGTTTGGGTCAAATTACAGGGATAAAACTAGTAGGAGCTGAGAATAAGATCAGTGAGAGGTTTCTGAGCCTATTCCATTCTAAACTGCAAAGATGTAAGACAAGGGAGAAACAGAAATACCAAAAACCCAAGTATTCTAACAGGATTTTTAGCTCTTATTTCCTCAACAGTTTTAGGAAACCAGTTGCAGCATTGTATTTAAAACCTGTATGGTGAACAGTACCTAAACCAACTACATAATTAATGTTTAAACTCTGGTTTCTTTTTATTTTGTCCAACAGGTGATGATTGAAAGCCCATCCCCTGAGCTGTTTATTTTTGGAGGTTGGAGAGTCCTTGAACTTTAAGGTGGAATACCTTTATGGTTCATTAGGTTTGAAATTCACAGAGGATCTGATCTGCAAAAATAAATATATTTCAAAGAAATATAAATACTAGGATATTTAGTTGGAAAGGGCAGTCTTCAAGTATAAAGTAGCCAGGGAAAATGTTTCTGCTGTCAGAAGCAAATCTGGGGAACTGCATCCCTAGAAAAGACCTAGAGACAGACTGCTGGTCTGCATCCAAAGTTCGGGTGTTAGGGGCTGGTAACATATTGCAGAATGCACCCCGCATACTGGATAACTGATGCCGGCCTTCCTGCTGAGACACAGTCACTGAAGAACAGCTGCAGCTCAGACAAAGGACTGTCTGGCCAAACACTGCTTCTTGATGGCAGTAAATGTTCAGAGGAAAAGGAGAGGAACAGGGCTTGCACAGTGGTGCATACTCCATTTTCCTGTATGCCCTTGCAAATTCCCAATGTCTGCACGTTGGTACTTACAAAAGCAGAAGTTCTGTGTGTTTAACAGTCCCACTACAAATGTTAACTTAGAGATTAGCTTAAAGCACTATGGCTCTGCTGTGCATTTGTGCGGGGCTGGAATCATTCGTTACCCATTAATATTCTCTGGATATAGACAGATAGCAGACACTACAGAACAGAGCTACCAAGGGGGTACAAAACTACTTCAGACACCAGTGTGGAGCCAAGACATCTCTGCACCTGTTGGAGAAATCTACCAGAAAATTTCTTTTCTCTTTGCTTTTAGACTAATCCAGAAACGAAAAAAATTATAGCGTCAAGCAGATGTTACCTGGAGTGTCTGCCCAGCCAGGATGCATAACAGAGAAATGGATGTTTCTGCAAGCTTTTGCCCATTGTTCTGTCAAGACAACTTGCTGTCTCTAGGACAGAGCAAAAAGAGCCAGACTAGTATCAAGTTCAATAGCCTGCCCACCAAGTTAGTTCCCAGGGAGATAAGCTACACCCAATGTGCTGTAAATACCGGGATGTTTATATATAGCAGAAAATATACCCTTGCTCATCCTGATTGAATTTATTGGATAATTTTTTCAGAGACCACCATGGTCATTGCAATCCATATCCTGGCCACAAGCTTACTTTTAAAGTGGTTACACTGCTTTTACTGACCACATCTACTTGCTGCAGAGTGTCGGTAAGAACTAAGAAGGCAGAAAGGGTTTGTCAGCACAAGACAGTTTTCCCCCTTGAGACTTATATCAAATCAAATTCAAGTCTAGCCATGTTCTCTGTGCAAGATGGTATGCACTCACAGGTGCATGCCATCATACTCCTGAATATTATTGCTGGTGCATCTCTGCACGAATTGGATGCAATGGGAAAGCAACAGTGAATGTCAGGCTTTTTGCAAAGCAGATGGTATAAGCTGCCTAGCAAACAAGTGCTGGGCTTTGTTTTCAAAACCATGGACCATACCTTGTTTTGTGCATACACCATAGTTCCATCAAATGTCCCGTTTTCTGACTGCAAGTCAGATAAGTTTAATTTTTGAACTAGCATGCCCCCAGAAGAGACAGTTATCTGTAATCAAATGAATGAAAAGCAAATGAATGAAAAGCAAAACCAGGAACTCCCCACAATTTTGCTCATGCATGTAATGTTATCTTCAGGCCATATTTGGAAGTCCCTAGGGAGCAGGATTCTTCTGCACACTCTTAGCACTATGCTTGCGCTCGTGTGTGGAACATACCTGGAAATGAGGTGGAAGAAAAACTATTTTTTAGAAAGTGATTTTCATTCAAAGTGGTGTTGACTCCTCCAGGGAACTTTGTGCTCCTTCCTTTTGAAAAGTAATCAGGAGAAAGAAAATAGCAGGATAGCACTATTTGTAGTTTATATGTTTATCATTTATCAAATTGTTAAAATTATTATATATTTTTATTAACGAATTATATAATTAGGAAACAAAAGATTGTACAAAACTTAGAAAATTTCATTTAAAAAAGAAGTATCCACTGTCCTACTTTATGCCAAGACCTGTGAGGTTCTTTTAAGCCTATACTCCTATTATAGGAATTTTGCACTACGCTGCAGGAGATGCCTTGCCCCAGGGAAAGTAAAAGGGGAAGTTTCCAAAGGAAGTGTTTTGTACTCTGATTTGCAATGAGGGGTGGAGGGTTGTGGGCAGGAGTTTTACCTTGGAGAAGGAGGTTGTTAGCAAAATCACAGAGGTTTCTCAAGATGCTTACAGCATTATAACTAATCCTGTATTGCTAGCACAGTCAAAGAAATGCTGTCACAAACCAGAAAGTAAGAACAGTAAAACACCACTTTTCAACAGCATAGCAGACTCACCACTCTGGCATCAGCTTCTTTTTCCAGGAGGGGCAGCAGGGCAGTTGTCAGAATGTATGTTCCTAAAAGACAGAGAAGCACCAACATCAACTTTTCTTTTTAAAAAAGCTTTCTTCTCTCCCCACCCTTCCCATCACAACCCAAAACCCAAAGTCTATTTCTGAAAATAGATCTGAATTTAATGAAGATACCTTTCTTTACCACCACCCCCGCTGTTTTACCTGCAATATGCCAACTCAACCTGTAGTGGCCCTCGTTGCTGCATACTTACCAAAAGGCACATCAGTTATTTTATAGACTTTTATGTTTATTGTACCCATAAAGCAAACTGCTCACTACATTCAGCCGTGACTCTGAAGGCAAAATAGCTCAGATAAGAATTTCCTTGGTGGGGGGGTGGGGGGTGGTGCCAATGAAGAAACAGGGAATGCATTTCCCCTCCACATGTGGTAAATATACATGTATCTATGCTGGGTCACGAACAAGAGAAGAAAACTGCGCTTCACGCTTGTGTTTCTTAGAGCCTTGCATATGCACTTGAGGCTTGCCCATTTTTGCCTTCACACTGTGAAATCACTTAGAGTACGCTGACACTTTTGATTTGTGTTGCACACAAAAACTGTCTCTTAAATCCCCAGCATGACTATTACAGAAGATAAGGAATCCTTAGGGGGAAAAATATTAATGTTGCATGCCCAAGGCTGAGCTAAGATTATTTGCAGAAACTTAACTGTGTCCTTCCTCACTTTGATCGTGTTCATTTAGCGTAGATTCGCACACACCACATAAATATATTCCATTACAGCTGTTACCATGACCAGCAAAGTTTGTTATTCAAAACATTGTTCAACGCTAGTATATTTGATTCAGACACACCTCGTGATGTTTCACCCACCCAAGTGCAACAACAGCGATTTTGGTTTGGTTTTGTCTCAACAGAAATACGTTTAATTTTTTTTCCCTTTAAACCGTATTTTAAAAATTGCTTCAAAGTGAATCTAGCCCCATTTAGTCTAGTGTTTCTGCATCAAGTGTAATACTTCTCTCTTATCTCTTCACAAATGGCTCTAGTTCAGCAGTTCTATGTCAGTGATAAACTTTTTCCATGAGCTACTGAGGCCATGTTTTTCACTAGACATGAGGACTTCAGCATGTGTCTTTATAACCTCACTTCCACAGAGGCAACGAGATCACCCAGTTAAAATACAGCATGTTTATAAATATGCTACCAAAATGAAACGTGTTACATGCTTGGTGAACAAACCATTCAGTTCCCCCATCAGCCACAGCAGTCTTCATTTTCTCTATATAATCAGAGGAACATCCATATGCACACAATATATGTAAAACCCTGGCAAATCAAACAAAGCAAATGCACAGCAGATGAGTAAACACAGCCTGTCTTCAGCAGAAAATGCAAGCAAAGGCAGTTGCCAGTGAATAATAATCTCCCCTGGTAGAGGCGGGGAGACTGAACGATGACATCATTAGGACAAGAACTACTGCTGATTGTCATGGGAGACTGCTGCGATGAAATAAAAAAATAAAAAAAAATCACTTCAGTACAAGCTGAGAGCCTGGATTAAATTTTGATTTGTCATTGACCCTTCAAATGCAAAGTAACATCATGTTTTGGTTAAATAAGCTGCATCTCCTAAAGGCAGAGCTGCGATGCACCAGCTATGGCAATGCTTCATTTTACTGTCCTGCAGATTAATTTACGCTTTTAAAGGGCTTCATGTTGATTTGTTAGTTCTAAAGGGATGCAAAGATGAATGCATTAACATTGCCTCACTAACAACTGACTTTTGTTTTGTTTTCCAGCTGGATGAGAGAAATGCTCAGTGCCAAAAATCCTGCTTATAGCAACTACAGCTTGTCAGAAGTTTATGTGCTTATTTAAAACCACAAACTGCAAAGCCAGCATCTCCCCTCTTTCTCAAGTTCATTAAGAATTCAGTAAATCCCACAGAGCCAGAGCACTCCATCTTTTTGCCCCACAAAACCACTTGCAAATTTGCTTTGAGACAGAGCACAAAAAGACCAGTTTTGATCTCAGCTTCCTATGCTAAGCACTAGTATCTCAAAACACACACAGATGTGATGCATCAGGCATTAAAACTGAAGCATTTAATTTCTCCAGCTACTAAATACTTCACCAACTATTGTCCCCATTTGAAGTGTTCAAACACAAACTCCTTAGTACTTTAACAAATATACTTAGATATTATATGTCCTTGTTTGCATGGGCTGGTCTGTCAGGCAGAACAGCCTGGACAAGAAATTTAGTCTAATAATAGTAGAATAAGTATACCTTATTAATAAGGTATATTTCTGGTTGAAATACATCATCATCAATTGAAAACTCCACATTTTTATTCATGCAAAAGCTGGCACACAGTTTGCTAGTTACATTTAAACAAACAGGAAGAATGCTAAGTGCAGCAGTGTAGAGGCCTGGCACAGCCACGTACCTCATGGCATGTATTTTGCCAAGCACAGCTGTATTGCAGCACGCAGTAATATAGAAATTAATTTCTAAGTAAAAGAAGAAGCTGCAGATTAATGTGTTGCCTGCCACAGTCCTTATAAAAACATGAATTGCATTACCAGTAAAAAAAAGCAAAAAAGGAAAATTTTAGTATTTTTAGTTAAAAAAAAAAAAAAAGCAAGGAAAACCAAGGCTGATATGGTAGAAGAAACTATATTTCCCTCTTCCCTGACTCAGGGAAACCAAGACAACATCCAAATTGTATATCCTTTTGCTAATAACTGATAATTAATATCAGTGTACTGGACATCTGCCTTTCCAAAATGATGTAAATAAGCTGTAAATAATATGGTCAAGTTTGTATTCATAAACCAGTATTCATTGTAATGCATAAATGAGCCTGTAATTGTATAGCGACAAAAGGGTTAAAATGTCTGAAAGATCATATAGACTGTTTTGGCAAGGAAGTTGCAAATCTCTGCAAGGCGAGCTGTCCTCCCTGTTTGCAAAGCCAGCTGCTCTACCAAGGAGATAACGGGACAGCAGGATGCCCTTGAGTAGAGTGGACTCCCTTGGGTACCCCCGGGATTTTCCCGGAGGGACTCCCCAACTCACCGGATCACTGCAGGGGCAGACAAGAATCCCATTATAGTAAGTGACAATATTCTTTATTGCTTTATTCTGGTATTACCGGTTATCTGTTCTCTGGAGCTGCCCGTAAGACGAGAGGATTGACTCCCGCAGGGTGGCGTACGGGTATACTTTGTGACTCGCGTCTCAAGTATACGTCTGGTCTGGAAAACTCAGGTATACTTCTGTAGCTAGCACCCCAAGTATACTTCTGGTTCTGTTTGGGTTTTATCAGCATTTAATTGCCATCTGGAATCTGGCAAGTTTGCTTATAAAGCTTATTTGCTGCAGTGTTGCTTATTTTGGTTACCGGATTTATGGAATGTGGAATTTGACTTTGATAATTGTTACTGTGATTTCGGTTATATTTTTGATAATAATAGTAAGTTCTTGGTGTTGCTATAGAAAGATACCTGCGTGCTGCATTTTGTAAGTATTAATTCTGTAAGTGATAAGTGTGTTCTGTGAGTGTAAGCTGGGAAAAATGGGAGGAAAGCAGAGTGGTGGGATTTTAAAGAAAAGCCCGTTAGGATGTGTCTTGAATCATTGGAAGGATATTGGAGGGTCTGCTGGTGGAAATGTGAATAAGAAAACATTGATAAAGTACTGCAATCAATGGTGGCCACTTTATAAGCTGGAAGGTGGGGAAAAGTGGCCTTGTAATGGAACTATAAATTATAATACTTTGCTGCAGTTAATGTTGTTCCTACGGAGAGAAGGAAAATGGGATGAAGTAATGTATGCTGATATGTTTTTCACTCTGAGGAATCACCCAGAGTGGCAAAAGGAGTGTGGAATTAACCTAGCACCACAAGATCCCTTAATATTAGCAATGGAAAAGGATATGAGGAAGGATGGGATAGGAAAACTGAAGAGATGTTGTTCAGCATGTAGTATTGGTCAGAGATGTTTAAAATTAAGTGAGTCAGAAGAAAGGGTGGAAGATTACGTTCCACCTTTACCGATCGTGGAAAATGGGAAAGCTGAGGGATCCGAGGGTGAGGAACCCAGAGACAATGTGAACCCTAAAGGGTTCACTCCAATTACTGCTCGTACGCGGAGCAAAGCAGGATTAGGGAGCAAATCAGGACCAGTAATACAGGCTCCCTTGCGACAGGCTGTGGGAACTAATGGGCCTGTTAGAATCAAGATTCCTTTTTCCACTAGTGAATTAGATTCATGGAAAGAGGCAGTAAAAGGTTATAGAGATGATCCGGAGAGGATAGCCAGTAGGTTCGAATTAATTGTGAAAAATTTGGATCCGGACTGGAAAGATATAGAAATAATGTTAGCAGCTTTATCTGAAACTGAGAAACAACTGATAATTAAAACTTCACGAACGCATGTACAAGTTCAAATAGCCTCAGTTTTACCTGGAACTGTGGAAGTCCATGTTCCAAGGGCAGATCCTGACTGGGATTATAATGATGATAATGATTATAGATTATTAAAAAGATATCAAGAATGGATAAGAATCGCTTTAGAAAATGCCATTCCTAAGTCCGTGAACTAGTCCAGGCTATATATTATAAAACAAGGACCATCTGAGACACCCTCAGAATTCTTAGATCGTTTAAGAACAGCTATGCAAAAATATACAACGATAGATCCTTCCTCAGAAGAGGGTAAATTACAATTGGTTTCATTATTTCTGGGACAATCAACAGAAGACATAAGGAAAAAACTCCAAAAATTACAAGGGGCAGACATGAGGGACTTAGAAAAATTAGTAGAAGAAGCGTGGAGAGTGTTTAGAAACCGGGAAGGGGAGGAAAGACAGAAACTGGGACAGACCATTGCGGCAGCAACGGTAGCCGCCTTGAATAACCAAGGACCAACTTTTCGAGTTAAAAATAGGGGAGATGGGAAACGAATAAGGACCCAGCAACCACCTCTAAGATCAGATCAGTGTGCCTATTGTAAAGAGGTAGGCCATTGGAAAGGGGAGTGTCCAAAATGAGGGAGTGTTGGGGCTCTTGCTGTATTGAATGATTATACTGAACTCTGAAGCAAGTGGAAAAATACTGAAGAAATAAGACGAGGTTGCGACCAGAACAGTGGGATGAAGAAAAAGGAGCAAATTGCAGATGTTGGCACAAAACCAAGGCCAACGAGACGTGATAAGAGGAGCTGGGAAACCGCAGAAAGGAGCCTACATGCCAGAACAAGCAGAAACAGAAATCTTCCCAGTAAACAATTGTTAACCAATCATATTATTATACGCTTGTAAAATAGCCAATCACATTATTGCACGCTTATAGAATGCCTTATAAAAGTCTACCTGGTTTGTACAATAAACGGATCAGATCTTGAACTCTGTGAGTATTTGAATCTGACTCCCGCTCGCCCGAAATGCCCGCAGCATCTGGTGACCCCCGACGTGATCCGATGAGGGTCGACAGGATCGGTTAAAAGGTCAGGAGGATTCATTAAGGATCGTGTTACGAGCTGCGGAGCCGGCAAGGATCCTGCTGCCAGCGGAGAGAGAGCTGGGCGCCCGAAGAAAGGCGGAACGTGCACGGCTGACCGGTGAGTCAGGAAATTTAAGCAGGATGGGAATCACTGCATCAGTGGTGGAAAAAGCAATCGTAGACAGTTTGATGAAACTGGCAGAAAAAACTGAAACGCCAGTCTCACGGCAGGCAGTAGTTGATCTGCTATGTTGGAGTCGCCGCCGTGGTTACCTTGCTTCTACGCAAGATATATATAATAATGAAACATGGAAGAAAGTAGGAGAGGACTTATGGGAATCTGTGCAAGTTGGGACTAAGGGGGTAAAGACTTTGGCTCGCACGTATCGAGCTGTACGGGGTATGGTCGCGCAGTTACATGGCGAGGCTCAAGTCGCTGCAGCTGCTAAGGCTGCAGTGCGGTCTCCCGGCGATCCTACTGCTCAGTCGGAGGAAGAGCCAGAGGGACAACCTCCGTGTGAAAATCCCCCCGATTATACATCCAAAGCTTATCCAGTACTGACCACTGCTGAACGAATAGCGTGGGGATTAGATGATGAATTACCACCCTGGTGTCCTGAAAAGGAACAAGCGGCGAGCGGCGGCGTGCGGCCCGGCAGGCCCCGTCCCGGCCGCGGTTTCTCTCCAAGGCGGCACCCCCCCCTCCACCCCCCCCCTCCGATCGGCGCCATGGCAATGCAAGCGGCCAAGCGAGCTAACATCTGGCTGCCCCCAGAGGTCAATCGGGTCCTTTATATTCGGAACCTGCCGTATGAAATCACAGCGGAGGAAATGTATGATATTTTTGGGAAATACGGACCTATTCGACAAATCAGAGTTGGAAACTCTCCTGAAACAAGAGGAACAGCTTAAGCTTCTCAAGGAAAAATACGGACTTGATTACAAACCCCCCCCCAAAAAAAAAAAAGAAAAAAAAAAAAAAAAAGAAAGAAAAAAAAAAGAAAAAAAAAAAGAAAAAAAAAAGAAAAAAAAAAAGAAAGAAAAAAAAAGAAAAAAAAAGAAAAAAGAAAAAAAAAAGTGCTTCAGATGTCACCTACAAGAAATGCGTTTCTGCTTTGAACTAGCTTTTGAGCCTTTGGGAGTAAACTATACGGCTATAAATCAATCATATTGGGGTTGGTTAGATCGGCAGCATAATGACATGAATCATGGCCTTGGAGATAACTGTACCTGGTGGAATACTACACTTGTTAAAAATACGTATTTTTTGCAACAGTTGATTTACCGTTTAAATGTATCAATTTATTTACCTCAACAAGAACTGAGGGTGGTTGAGGGATTTATTGAAACAAGGTCTGTCTATATTGTTGTTTGTTATTCTTTTGTTACTTTTAGTGCCTTGCCTTTTACAATGTTTTCAGAGCTGTGTGGAACGCAGTATTAATGCTGTATTTAAAAAGAAAGGGGGAGGTGTTGGGGCTCTTGCTGTATTGAATGATTATACTGAACTCTGAAGCAAGTGGAAAAATACTGAAGAAATAAGACGAGGTTGCGACCAGAACAGTGGAATGAAGAAAAAGGAACAAATTGCAGATGTTGGCACAAAACCAAGGCCAACGGGACGTGATAAGAGGAGCTGGGAAACCGCAGAAAGGAGCCTACATGCCAGAACAAGCAGAAACAGAAATCTTCCCAGTAAACAATTGTTAACCAATCATATTATTATACGCTTGTAAAATAGCCAATCACATTATTGCACGCTTATAGAATGCCTTATAAAAGTCTACCTGGTTTGTACAATAAACGGATCAGATCTTGAACTCTGTGAGTATTTGAATCTGACTCCCGCTCGCCCGAAATGCCCGCAGCAAGGGAGAGCTCAAAACATGATAGCAAACGTTTCATCGGATCAATGAAGTCGACCAGGAGAATCTACCCTAGCAGATCCTCTGGTTAAAATAGAGCTAGGGAAATCAGGACAGAAAATGGAATTTTTAATAGATACAGGCGCCTCTTATTCAGTGCTAAACCAGAAATTAATACCAGAGGATAAAGACTTTGTGACTGTAGTGGGAGCCACTGGCCAACAACAAAAAGCCTTTTTCTTAAAGCCGTTAGAGTATAAATTGGGAAAACAGATGGGAATACATAGGTTCTTATATTTACCGGGATCACCAAAATTTTATTAGGCTGAGATTTATTAGAGCAACTAGAAGCAGAAATAGTCTTCGAAAAAGGGAAAATGGAGTTAAGGATAGGAGAGGAACAGCTAATAAATGTATTGAGTTTAGCATTAATACAGACTGACCCTAAAGGTGAGATACCTTCGGAGATCGCAGATCAAGTATATCCAGGAGTCTGGGCTACTGAAGTCCCTGGAAAGGCCAAGAATGTGACTCCAATAACCATAAAATTAAAATCAGGGGAAAACCTGTTAAGATTAAACAGTATCCTTTAAAGATAGAAGATAGGAGAGGAATTAAAGAAATAATTGATAAATTTTTACAGTATGGGCTACTGGTCAAATGTGAATCGGAATACAATACGCCTATATTACCAATCAAGAAGGCAGATGGAAAAAGCTATAGGCTGGTTCAGGATTTAAGGGCCATAAATAAAATCACTGAGGATATACATCCAGTAGTGGCGAACCCATATACTCTGTTGACTAAATTAAAGAATAGTCAAGTTTGGTTTACTGTACTGGATTTAAAAGATGACGAGCGAGGGGAAGCAAGCAGCCGACTCAATATGAGTGATAAAGCAAGCTTCGATTTATTACGGCGCGATTATGTCTTATATACAGTTCCAGTTAATTATGCCTACAAATCATCTGCTGATTGGCTAAGCTCTAAAGGATTACACTTTCATACGTCCTCCTATTTGCGGTTTCTGCGGATAGCTAACTACATATATTTTTTTTTCCTCTCTTGTCTACGCGAATTCCTCAAAGTTATTTACAACATTAGGCACAAGGTCAGCATGACCTTATCTCTCTTCCCTTATTAGCAAGCCTGGTAATTTTCCATTTTTAGCAAGCCTGGTAATTTTCCATTTCTAGCAAGTCTGGTAATTTCTCGCTGTGGCCTAGCTTGGTTCACTCCAGACTTATGTCAAAAGCTGTATCACACAGTCCTTCTATGGAACCGTGGCCGTTCTCTTTCATCCATTCTGCAACAATTCCCCCTTTTTCTTTTTGGACAAGGAAAACTGGTCCAGTTACACGCTCAAATAATTTTCGAATACAAGAGAGAGCACAGCTTAAACATATAAATCCAATGATAACAATTATTACTATAAGCAACACACTTTGCAACAGTCTTTTTAACCAGCCTCCTATCCCAAGCCAATTTGTTAAGCCTTCAAGGCCAAAAAATCCAACATCTTGTTGAATTTTTTGAGAATGTTCCATCAATTGTTTGATTTCTTTATGTATGGAGCTTGAATTATCTTCAAGGTCCATACAACACATGCCTTCAAAATCTTCACAGCCATGTCCATGTGCTAATAGTAAAAAGTCAATGGCCATGCGGTTTTGCAAAACAGCATGTTGAACAAAAGTTAAACTATCAGCTAGGTCTGATAAAACTCTGCTGGTGAGGTTGGCTTGTTTAATCACCCAACAAGACAGCTTTTCTAAATTTTTGTGGGCCCGAGCAGCGGCGGCACCTGGGATAAATAACGAAGCAAAAAATACCTCCCATTTGTTCCAAAGTTGAACGTTATCATCACAGGTTACCAAGGATCTGGGAAGTGTCTCTTCTCCATCTCACTGGATTTGATTTGTTAGGATGAAAATGTGGTAAGGCTAAACTCAGACGACCGATGGTACATGGACCACCTACAGGCATTGAGGGTATTCCATTCCATGCTCTATTACCACAAATAAAAAACAAACCAGGGGGTAATTTCCTAGGATATAATACTCCAGGTGCAGGATTAGATAGATTTCGACTGGTATGGTTACACCAAACACTCCAATTAAACTGATTCTTAATTGGATATACGGGAGTGATAGCAGTTGTACTACAAGGCATGTTAGAGGCTTCACCAGCACAAGGGTACCGGGAAGAATTCAAATATACACAATAAGAGGCATTTAGTGAATCGACTAGTTCGATTTCTTGAGGGCTAGGACCAATAGGGAGTTTGTCATCCCAGTTATCAAATTTTTCAAAAAAGCTGCTCATATTATTACCTCGAGCCAATATGGTAACTTTTGGCATCTGGTTAAGAGACTGGTTAAGGGCGATCCAATCTGAGTCATTTAACGGCACACCTACTAAACAAGTTAAAAAGGGTACGCTAGGGGTTGACAAACTTGCACAAAACGTGGTTGTGTTAATAGCTCTACTTAAAGTTACCCATACATTTTCTCGCAAATCAAACAATGATTTAGGCACAAAAGCTATAACTACGACAACAAAATTAATTAACACAACAATTCTCAACATTATGCTTAAAATATAGCTAAAACAATATTAATAAATCAATCACGAGTTGACATTGGTTACTGGAGCATCAGTCACTGCTGCTTTGGTCCATTTTGCTGGGATCCACTGCGGCCCTGTGGGGGTAAGTACACACATATAACCTCTTCCAGCATACTTTACTTCTGCTGGCCCTTTCCACAAACCAGTTGAAGGATCCCTATACATAACAAACATTGGAACATCATCTTTACATGTTTTAAGATACCCATGTAACCATGCGGGTGATTCTTGCTGTTCTGCAAATATACATAGATGATTCAACACAAAAAGAACTTTAACAAGTCTCTCTTGTACATCTGTAATCTTCTCAAACTTTTGTAAATATTGCTTTAATGTCTGATGTGTTCTTTCAATGATTGCTTGTCCCGTGGGAGAGTGAGAAATACCTGTAATATGTCGCACTCCCCATGCTTGACAAAAATGTCTCATTTTTTCACCGACATAAGCAGGGCCATTATCAGTCTTTATTGTCTGTGGCACTCCCATGACAGCAAAACAACTTGTTAAATGCCATATTACATGGAGTGCTCGTTCCCCTGTTTGTGCTGTAGCCCATACAAATTTACTATATGTATCAATTGTAACGTGTACATATTTTAATCTGCCAAATTCAGCAACGTGAGTGACATCCATTTGCCACAACTCTCTGGCTTTAAGTCCTCTGGGGTTCACTCCGATACCTAGTCCCGGTCCATGATGACTGCACATAGGACAAGCTCGTACAATTCCTCTAGCTTCTTCCATTGTAATGTCAAATTGTCGATGCAGTCCCCGCGCGTTTTGGTGAAATGTGTTGTGTGATTCTCGTGCTTTAACAAACTCGCTTAGTGGAGCTGCTACAGACACGAGCTGGTCAGCGCGCGCATTCCCTTCCCCCAAACCTTCAGACCATTTATGACTTCTAATATGTATAACGCAGTAGGGTTGCGTGCGCTGCTGTATTGCTGACAACAGTTGCCTAAGGAGTTCAAACAGCCATTGACTTTGCACTTCTTTAAGGCGAGCATCTTCAATTCGGCTTACGATTCCTGCAACATACATCGAGTCCGTTACAATGTTTAACCTCGCATGTATCCATTGGGTACATACCCATACAACAGCAGCTAGCTCTAAAGTTTGTAACGAATCTCCTGCTTTCGCAGGAAGGATTTGGTGGTGCCATTGATTGTTCTCGTGCCATGTTGCTGCTGCTTTTCTTGAGCGTTTCCCTGCATCCGTATAAACTGTGATAGCATCCGCTAAGGGTCGCTCACTTCGTTTCGGACGCTTTAACCAGTCATAATTACTAATCCATTTTAATATAGGTGCTTTTAAAGGCTCAACTTTAATCTCCAGAGCTTCACTTAATAAACTTAACTGTAAAGCTGATGAATTCTGCAACCACCACTCCAAGTCTTCTCTGCGTATTGGTAGATACACGACATTTGGCTCCATTCCGGTAATTTGTAAAATTCGCGTTCTTCCTTTTCGAATGATTTCTGCCAAATTTTGCGTTTTTTCTTGGATGGTAGTCTTTGGTTGCATTTTGGTAAAGATCCACTCTAATACTCTCACAGTCTCCCCCTTTTTCTTTTTGCACTGTATAAGTGCACCAATAAAGTGTGAGGGACCGTTTAACACAGTGAGGTCTACAGGAAGATTAGGGTCAATTCGATCTACTGCACGCTCTACAACCCGCTCACTGAGTTGTTGAATCATAACTTGTTGATCCTTAGAAACAATAATAGGATTAGATGGATCTGTTCCTTTTAATAAAGGTCGTAACACGTCTAGTTCATCATTGGTGATGCCTGCTACTGGGCGTAGCCATTGGAGGTCACCTAATAACTTTTGAGCATCATTGAGGGTATGCAGATCTTTACAAATGGTTAATTTTTGTGGACTCACTTGTGACTGAGTAATATTCCAGCCAAGATATTTCCATGCGGGTGAACGCTGGACCTTTTCAGTTGCTATGACGAGATTTTGCATCTCTAACTGTCGTTGTGAAAAGGTCTCCTGTTGTTCACTGAAAGGCTGTTTTTGAGCAAATAGAATATCATCCATATAATGGTAAATAATAACATGAGGCCATGCTTTTCGAATAGGTTGGAGAGCAGCATCAACAAATAGCTGACACAGGGTAGGGCTATTTTTCATGCCTTGTGGTAACACAGTCCATTCAAATCGCTGGTCAGGTCCCTCTCTGTTAACCGATGGCAATGTAAATGCAAATCGTTGAGTGTCATTGGGGTGTAGCTGAATTGTAAAAAAGCAGTCTTTTAAGTCAATTATTAATAAATGCCATTCGGTGGGCAACATAGCAGGATTAGGAAGACCCGGTTGTAAGGCTCCCATTGCTTGCATTTGTTGATTCACCGCTCGTAGATCATGTAAAAGCCGATATTTTCCTGATTTTTTCTGGATTACAAATATCGGTGTATTCCAAGGACTGGTTGACGGTTTAAGATGACCTTGTGTTAACTGGTCTTGAACTAGCAAATGTGCTTGTTGCAGACTTTCCTTTTTCAACGGCCACTGTCTGATCCAAACAGGCTCTTCCGTTAGCCATTTCAAAGGAATCGGGAAAGTCCAATTGACAGTGACCGTTCCTAAAAAGGTGAATTTGTAGTAAGTAGTACTCCTAATTGATTCAACACATCTCTTCCGATGAGTGCATTCACTCCACTCGGTAAGGGCATAACAGTAACATGTAGTATCGCTGTTTTTCCATCAATGATGATTTGTATTCTTTGTTGACTGCGCTGAACAGGCGCTATTCCCCCTACTCCTTCAACTCCTCCAGGGACGTGTTGCAGTGGCCAATAAGAAGGCCACTGACCACGCGCGATGATTGTGATATCGGCACCAGTGTCCAAAAGTGCAGTCATGTGTTTTTTATCAGTCCCATGTACAAGAATAATTTGGGCGAGTGGTCGTTGATTCATAGGTACAGTCAACATCGCTAAGCCTCCTGTGGACCCAAAACCATCTGTCCCGCGATCGTGATTGGAGATTGCAGACATTTGGTGAGTTAAGTGTTGGAGTGGTATTAATTGAGCAATGCGACTACCTTTAGGAATATATATAGGCGGAAAACTTGTTTGAACAACTATAAAAATTTCTCCTTTATAGTCACAATCAATAAGTCCTGGTAAAACAAAGAGTCCCTTGAGGCCACTGGAAGAACGACCCAGCAGCAAAGCTCCATGAAGTTGTCCGTTTATCATTATAGGTCCTTTGATTCCTGTGGCAACTTTCTGTGGACGATTATCAAGTAGAGTAATATCTATTGCTGTTGCCAGATCCAATCCGAGGCTCCCTCGGGTTGCTGGTCGTAAATTTGTGGCTGGTTGAAGGCGGGAGGTGTTGGTTGTTGGTTGGGGAGCTGGTTGCGGACAGTCATCGGCATGCAGGTTGCTGGAGCCGCTATTGGGGTCGGCGCGCCGCGACTCCTGGCGCTCCGCTTCCCGTTTCCCGAACGCCGGCAAGCTGCGGTATTATGATTATTCATTTGACAGTTTCGGCACCATACTTGGCGTTCTTGACGCTGCCGGCGCGTATAACCCGAATGTCCACAACGAAAACATGTATAGTCCCTTCGATGGTGTATTCTGTCTCGATGTTCATCCGGAGGTTTCAGTGGAGTGAGGGCTGCAAATGCTTGCTGCTGAGCCTTAACTAAATTGTCCCCTACCTCCCTAAGCGCTTCAACTAACAGAGCTTGGGCTCCTACAGGAACTCTGCTCATTCGCTCTAACATGGTTTCAATAGAGGCATCCAGAGGAAGAGTAACTAAAATGCCTTTTGTATAAGAGTTACAATTTTCCAGCACACATTGTCTTAACAAAGGTCCTTTCATAAAGTCAGCCATATCTGCACGATTAATAGCATCTGTAACCCTATCTACAAAAGAGGCAAAAGATTCATCCCTTCCTTGTTTGACTGACATATATGAGGGTGTAGCCGGTGTAGTTTTGACTTTTTGTAAGGCTTCTCGTGCTAGCCTCATAGACTCTAATAAGACATCTGGGCCAGATTGCATCTGCATTTCTACAGAAGCAAAGGGCCCGGTTCCCATCAATTGTTCTACTGTTAAACCCGCTAAACGATCATTCGGTGCGCGAGGCATATGTACAGACAGTTCACAAAGTTTCTGCCAATGGGCTTGCCATAACAACTGTTGCGATTGTTTCAAAATGAGTCGCATTATATTTTTAATGTCTTCTGGACAAAGCATTCCGCTACTCCAAATATAGTTTAACATTTGTCTTGCAGGTTCGCCATGTAAACCTGACTCATTAACTGTACTCCGTAACTGATTTAATATTTTCCAGTCTAAAGTATGATGTTCTCCTGTCATTACTCCTGCATTATCAACAGTGTAAATTACTGGATAGGCTTGATGATTAATTTGAGCTACGACATCAAAGTCTTTTTGTTCCATCGCTTCTTGGACTATTTTGTCCCAACCGACTCGAATTAGTCGTGGCTGCGGGTGAAGGCAAGGCGGTTTAAAAGTTCTATTAGCTGAATCAGACTTTAACTTCCCATCGTCTGCCCTCTCATTTTTGTCACTTGTCTCCTCCTCAGTTTCGCTTTCTTGTGATTCTCCCTGCACCTCCACTTGAGGTGGTGCCGAGGGACAAGCTTTTTCCTCCAGAGGTGGAGGGGGAGGAGGATGGTCTGAGGGTCGGTGGACAACAGGAACAGGGATTCCCGAGGCGGGGGGGTAAAATAATCACCTCCTGCCGTAAGACGCCCAGCAGCCGGGTCAGACCGTTCGAGTCGGCTGGAAGCAGCTGCTGCCATTTGTTTTTCAACTTTATATCTTTTAAAACAATTAATAACTTCTCTCCAAGGTTTCATTAATTTCTTAGCAGCTTTATCATCATCAATTACTGAATCCCATAAACAATCCCCATAATTACGCCATTCTTCTACTTCAAACATATGCTCAGGATCTGCAAAATATCCTTTTGCTCTACCTAATGCAATTAACCCGGCCAGATCTTTTAAAGGGCCTAGTCCCCGCTTTTCTAAAAAGCATTGTAAAAGTGCTAGCGCTACCTCTTTTTCCATTGTGCACTCGTTAAAGTCCTCTTTGTTGCAGCCTTTTCCCTTGGGTAGCAGCTCACGGATGGCGAACCCCTTCTTTAATTATCCTGGGCTCAAGCACGGATCGGGTACGATGCCAGCATCAGCCGATCTTCTGCTCTCTGGTCGCTGCTACCAGTGCTTCTCCGTCCTCGCTGTCCGGTGAAGAACAGGGATTGGGGGTCCCTGTTCGGGCGCCACTTTGATGAGCGAGGGGAAGCAAGCAGCCGACTCAATATGAGTGATAAAGCAAGCTTCGATTTATTACGGCGCGATTATGTCTTATATACAGTTCCAGTTAATTATGCCTACAAATCATCTGCTGATTGGCTAAGCTCTAAAGGATTACACTTTCATACGTCCTCCTATTTGCGGTTTCTGCGGATAGCTAACTACATATATTTTTTTTTCCTCTCTTGTCTACGCGAATTCCTCAAAGTTATTTACAACATTAGGCACAAGGTCAGCATGACCTTATCTCTCTTCCCTTATTAGCAAGCCTGGTAATTTTCCATTTTTAGCAAGCCTGGTAATTTTCCATTTCTAGCAAGTCTGGTAATTTCTCGCTGTGGCCTAGCTTGGTTCACTCCAGACTTATGTCAAAAGCTGTATCACACAGTCCTTCTATGGAACTGTGGCCGTTCTCTTTCATCCAATCTGCAACAAAAAGATGCCTTTTTCTGCTTAGCCTTAGCCATGGAAAGTCAAAAGTTATTTGCCTTTGAATGGGAAAACCCTGACTCAGGCAGAAAGACGCAGCTTACGTGGACAGTATTACCTCAAGGGTTTAAAAATAGCCCCACTATTTTTGGAAATCAATTAGCCAAGGAACTCGAAACTTGGACGCCTCCAGACACCGAGGGGATTTTGTTACAATATGTAGACGATCTCTTAATAGCTACTGAGACTAAAAAGAGTTGCATTCGATGGACTATAAGTCTCCTTAATTTTCTGGGTTTAAATGGGTATCGAGTTTCCCAACAGAAAGCCCAACTGGTTCAGCAACGTGTGACTTATCTGGGATTTGAAATCTCAGGAGGACAACGAGAACTGGGAACCGAACGTAAGGAGGTTATTTGTCGAACTCCAGAACCCCAAACGGTAAAGGAACTACGAACTTTTCTGGGAATGACAGGTTGGTGCCGTCTTTGGATTTATAACTATGGACTGGTGGTGAAACCTCTGTATGAATTGGTAAAGAACGATCAGTCCAAGTTAGTCTGGACTGGAGAAGCGCAAAAGGCTTTTAAACAACTTAAACAAGAACTGATGCAGGCTCCGGCCTTGGGATTGCCGGATCTCTCTAAACCCTTTTGGTTATTCTCTCATGAGAGACAAGGGATAGCTTTGGGAGTACTAGCACAAAAACTGGGTCCCTATAAACGAGCAGTAGCTTACTTCTCTAAACAGTTGGATGAAGTAAGCAGAGGATGGCCCGGATGTCTTCGGGCTGTTGCCGCGGTTGTTATTAATATACAGGAAGCTCGAAAGTTTACGATGGGACAGAGAATGACAGTGTTAGTCTCCCATACAGTCTCAGCAGTTTTGGAACAAAAAGGAAACCATTTGCTCTCACCGCAGAGATTTTTAAAATATCAGGCAATATTAGTGGAACAAGATGATGTGGAAATTGTTGTCACTAATGCTGTAAACCCAGCTTCCTTCCTCAGCGGAACTCTGGATGAACCAGTGATACATGATTGTATAGAAACGATGGAAACTGTGTATTCGAGCCAACCTGATCTTAAGGAGGAACCTTTAGAAGATGCTGACGAATCCTGGTATACTGATGGAAGCAGCTTGTGAAAAAGGGCAACGTAAGGCAGGGTATGCCGTTACAACCACTAAACAGGTAATCGAGTCCAAACCATTACCCCCTGGGACGTCTGCCCAGAAAGCAGAGATAATTGCTCTTACACGGGCATTGGAATTGGCAGCAGGAAAGAAAATAAATATTTGGACAGACTCTAAGTATGCATTCGGTGTGGTACATGCTCATGGAGCAATCTGGAAAGAACGAGGACTGCTGACCGCTCAAGGAAAACAAATAAAGCATGCTGAAGAAATCTTACAATTACTAGAAGCTGTGAAACAACCGGAAAAAGTAGCTATTATGCATTGTCGGGGACACCAGAAAGGGAATGCTGATTTTGAGATAGGAAATCGATTGGCAGATCAAGAGGCTAAGCGGGTAGCTGAATTAACCGACGTAAAGGTATTGTCTTTAATACCAGACAGTAAAATCCAAGCTATAGACGTAAACCAAAAGCCAAATTATACGAAAGAAGACTTAAAATTGATTGAAGATCTGAAAGGTAAAAAGAAACCAAATGAATGGGTATATTTGAAAGATAACCGCATAGTATTACCCTCCAATTTAATATGGCCCACAGTTCTTACAGAACACAATAAAACACATTGGGGTGCTGACACATTATATAAAAGCTTGAATCGGATATTAGTGGGACGGAATTTATATACCACTATAAAACAAGTAACTCAGCAATGTAGTATTTGTCTACACAATAACCCCAATACCAAGAATAAAGTAAAATTCGGAATAATTGGTAAAGGGAATTATCCAGGGCAACAGTGGCAAATTGACTTTTCAGAACTCCCTAGAAAAGGGGGGTATCGCTATTTGTTGGTGTTAACTGACACATTCTCGGGATGGCCAGAAGCCTTTCCCTGCCGAACAAATAAAGCAAGGGAAGTGGCTTTGCTCAATGAAATAATACTACGCTTTGGAATCCTGGCCACAATGTCTTCTGATAGGGGTTCTCATTTTTGTGCCCAAATAGTACAACAGATAAGTAAAATTTTGAGAATAGATTGGCAATTGCACACTCCCTACAGGCCACAGGCAAGCGGGCAAGTAGAAAAAATGAACCATTTAATTAAACAACAAATAGCTAAAATTGGACAAGAAGCCAATTTATCATGGCCTCAATCTCTTCCTTTGGCACTACTCAGAATTAGGGTGAAACCACGGACAAAAGAAAATTTAAGCCCTTTTGAGATTTTGTATGGGAGGCCATATCAATCTTCATTTAAAGGAGAAGATTTGACACAACTAGGATCAGAATATTTGTATATGTATATGATTGCACTTCAGAAACAGTTAAATAAAGTGCACAAATTGATTTTAGGAACTAGGGCTAGAGGACTAGATCAACCAGTACACATCTTTAAACCTGGGGACTATGTATATATAAAAATCTTCGCAGGGCAACCTCTGGAAGAGAAATGGGATGGACCATACCAGGTGTTGTTGACCACGCATACTGCTATCAAGATTAAAGAACAAGCAGCTTGGATCCACTATTCAAGAGTGAAGAAAGCTCCTGAAAAACCATGGATCATTACTCCAATAGGATCCACCAAAATGCGGTTCTCCAAATTGTGATTGTAGTAAGTTGGTTACCCGGTCTGTGTTTAACGTCATGGGATCAAAATACTCATTTGTCCCTGATACAAGGAATTTCCCAGGTTTTGAATAAAACAAATTGCTGGATATGTACTCATATGCCAGAACATGGGAACAAGGGAATATCCCTCATAGGAATTCCTTTACCCAGGAACGTATCGTTAACAAATTTATGGGAAAATACCTCCTGGAATGTCAAGGACAATGAAATTTTGAAGTTAGAAATAAGTAGTCCTGCGGTACATGAATCGTATTATACTTGTGTACAAAGGTGTAATCCACCTAAAGGAATGGGAATTGTGGATTGTAATCCCGTAATGTATGTAGGAAGCCAGTCCTTTTGTAATAACACTTTAGACATCGGTACTTCACTGTCTGTTAGCTCTACTGCTTGGCCAGCGCCTGAAGGAAAAGGATGGTACTGGCTGTGCAATGATACAGCTCGAAAGGTCTTACCTAAGAATTGGAAGGGAACCTGCACCTTGGGGGCAGTAGTTCCTAATATGACAGTACATGATTCATTCTCACAAGGATACTTAAGAAATCATATTAAGAGGATTAGACGAGAAAACACAAATCCTATAATAGAGAGGCCTACTGCATTTCATAGTTTTGCTCAGTGGTTTGTTCCCTGGTTAGGAGTGAGTGAATTGGAAAAAAACATTATCAATATATCTGCGATAATAGAGAAATTAGAAAACAGAACAATTGATGCATTGAAAGCCCAACAAGAGGAAATATCCAGCCTCTCACAAGTGGTATTACAAAATAGAATGACCTTGGATTTGCTGTTAGCTGATCGAGGGGGAGTGTGTACAGTTATAAACACTAGTTGTTGCGTATACGTGGACCAAAGTGGAAGAGTTTCCACTGACTTAGAGGAAATATGGAAACAAACCAAGGTATTACATGAAATAAGTGAGGATGACGTGTCCTGGGGTTTTGAAAATCTTTGGACAACTTTAACTTCCTGGTTACCTAAAGTACAATGGTTAAAACAGGTGTTAGCTGCCATAGTGTTGTTGATTGTTTTAATAGTACTTGTGTGTATTCTGTTCAAATGCTTATTATATTGTACTTTTGAAAGATAAAATAGCAAAGGAATTTGCTTGTATCGAGAAAAGGGGGGAATGATGTAAATAAGCTTTAAATAATATGGTCAAGTTTGTATTCATAAACCAGTATTCATTGTAATGCATAAATGAGCCTGTAATTGTATAGCGACAAAAGGGTTAAAATGTCTGAAAGATTATATAGACTGTTTTGGCAAGGAAGTTGCAAATCTCTGCAAGGCGAGCTGTCCTCCCTGTTTGCAAAGCAAGCTGCCCTACCAAGGAGATAACGGGACAGCAGGATGCCCTTGAGTAGAATAATGAGGGGTACTGCAAAAAACACTGGGAAAGATTTCTACAAGTCTGCCAACTCATCACTTTTGAGACCTAAGGTGAAAAGTACACCATGAGGAAGACCTACGGCCTTCCTCCCATAGACCACTGCCCACATTCTAAAGACCCCGGCCCACAATTTTTGAGGAATCTGCGCAAGCATAAAAGACTGATGAGCTAATTAGCATATGAAGCAAGGGTAGGCGGGTTCAGGTGATGAATATGTATAGGCGTTAATTGAATATTCATTGTTTCATTATATAAATATAAGGTAATCTGCCCCTCCGGGTGTGTACGATTGGTGGAAGGATCCCCCGTACACCCGGCGCTGCCAATAAAGAATATTTAGTCACTAAAATCTGGCTTTGGACCTGTGAATCAAAAATCAAGACTTCAGCATTCTAGTATGCTTCCTTGACACAAAAATAATTTTTGCCTGTTAAAGGAGAGACTTCCTCCCACAGAGCTTAGTTAAAAATGGTAAAGCATATAAAATGTGATTAATTCTTAATTATCACTGTGTTTAAACCATACAGGGTTTTTTGAGTTTTGCTTTGGTTTTGGTTTTCTAAATTGTTTAAAAAGACCAAAAGTGAACACAAAGGTGCATGGAGGAAAAGGTGATGATCAACAGTGATGTGCCTTGCAATGAAAGCATTAAGCATTGAGTATCTTGATGATCATGCCCCTCCTCTGAAAGGACCTTCAGGATTCTACCAGAAACAAAGACCTTTTTTCCCCACAAAACAAGAACTGCCACTACTCCAGGGGGATTCTGCAAAAAGTGTGTCCTTGCCTCAAGCAGATACTCTGTAAACAGAGATGCTCAGCCTTGAGGCCACCACGTTTCCTAGTGCCTGTTCTTCAGCAGCTGTATCCACGACGGAGGAGGAACTGAGAGCCCTCTAGGACACACAGCAACTGGGAGCACGATGTTTCTGTCTGAACAGTTCTCCTGGACTATGGCCCATTTCTTGCACAGGTCTGAGTGCCTGTGGAAAACAGCAGGCTACTTTGAATTACTTGCAGGAGCGGGCTGGAAACTAGGACCATGCATGGCAATCAGTTAGCTGAGGGGAATGTGCTCGAGCTTGTCTAGACAACAATTAACATGATGGGGCATGTTTGCAGAGCACAGGGGAGTGGGAGAGGGATGGCGCCAAGGAAAGGTAACACCTTGCTGTTAATTGCTGGTAGTTAACCACCAGTCGGGGATTGCCTAGTATGCAAGGCTTAGCTTCAAGAACCAATCTGTTTAAAACGCGCAGCTTCTGAAAGCGTATATAAACTCGTGCTTCTGTACAATAAATTGACATTTGCTTGCATCAAGCTGCGTCCCCTCTCTCCATTCGTAGCAAATTGGTGACCCCGATGTGATGCGTTTAAGGATCTGACGTGAAGGGCTCTCGAATCGCCTATCTGAGCGACATGCAGCGAATCCCACAGAACTTTGAATGATCTGCTGAAAGGAAGCAGGAGCCGGCCTGAAATCCCTCCGGAGTTGAGAGGTGAGCTGTGGGAAATCTGTAATGGGGAATCAGGTTTCGTCCCCAGAAAGAGACATATATGAACTCATGAAGGGTCTTCTAGTCAGATCTGGGAGTCCGTGCCTCAGTCTCCTCAAATGGTGACCCCTATGGTGGTGTCCCGAAGCCTTGGAAGATTAGGGACGGAACTGGTCGATAAAAAAGACAGCTCGTGGAAGAGGGCTGCGTTCCGGAGGAGACGGCTTGGCTGAACGATCGTCTTGCTGTCTGGACCAGGCGGACAACCTAAACCCCGAGGATAACACCTGTATGCATCGAGACAGGTGAGCAGCCAAGAAACTTTAGAGACTTTGAAAGAATGAAAGTGTGTACATACAGCAGCCAATTGTATGATGCTGCCGCAGAGGGGAGCTCCGTGTCGGGAATGCATTTAGCACCTTGGTGGCAAATTCTGACTACTCTTTGCCAAGTGTGGACTAATTCTACTATCGGTGCTAAACCAGAGGAAGCTGTAAATTCCACCGACAGCGCAACTCTTCTCAAGACACCTTCAGCGATGGTGATTCCGTCCACACCTCCTCTGCCCCCAAAGCTTCTGTCACTGATTGCAGCGACCCTCACAACACAGGACCAAGCACGGGAACAGGACAACTCAGACAATGATTTTATTGACACTGATAAACCTTTTGATCCAGGTCCTATAGATCTGGAAAAGGAGCTAGACCTTTTCCCCACCCCCTCGTCTCTCCTGATGCATTGATTGTATTTTTGGGGGAGGGTGAAAGGGAGTCTGAGGGATTGGTGGCAGGAATGCAAGTGGGAAACACTTCAGTGATGGGTTTTGGGAGTCGCTAGGGCATGTTCAGTATTTTGTCAGACAAATCAACCTGCAGAGTGGCAGCCTGTGCAATACGAGGCTGTTAAAGGGTTAAGCAAAGCAGTGCGGGAAGGGAGGATTCATAATACATTTGCTATGTCCCTTCTTGAAGTGATGGCAGAGCCTTATACACTCACACTGCATGACTGGAAGTTACTGCTTTGTATGGTACTAACTGATACAGTCTATGATGTGGTTATCTGATTTCTGTGAGCTATGTGTAGTGGCCTTGACTGAAAACCTTAATCGGGGAATTGCTGTTAACTATGAGCAGTTGGCTGGAGCAATTAACTGTGCCGATTCTGTGACTCAGGCAGGGTATGCCAGGGACAACTGTTTGCAAATGAATGAGATGGCTATTAAAGCAGTCAGGATGCGGGAGTCTTGCCACAGTCTTGCAGGGTCCTAGAGAGTCTTATACTAACTTTATTGATTGGCTTCAGAATATTTTGCAACAAGTCGAACATCAGGAAGCTCAAGGGTTGCTTTTAAAACAACTAGCTGTGATAATGCCAATGAAAATTGTAAACGGGCAACTTTCACAATTGCAACCCCAACATGTGTCAAATGATTGTAACGCAGAACTCACAGCAGACTGTAATTCTCAGGCTGAGTTCTGGAATGCAGCATAACAGATTTTTGCTTCTCTAATCTCTTCTGTAAGAATAGTACACGCTCTTAACTTGCTTAGTAAATTAGGCTGCTAGCTTGCTAAACAAAGTAATACTACAAATACTATTTTTTTTTCTGGCTTATTAACAGATGTTGATTCTGTCCATCATATGTTGCTACAGAACCGAGTTGCTATTGATTTTTATTATTAGCACAGGGACACAAGTGTGAAGGCTTTGATAGGATGTGTTACGTGAATCTGAGTGACCACTGTGAATTAATTTACAAAAGTATACAAAACTCAAAAGCCTTAAAACAAAGATCTGCAACAGAGCCAGGGGCGGGATGCCTTTGGTCTCTTCTCACGGCTGGGAAACTTTGGGGCATGACTCAAAAGTATTACAGGATTTATTATAATTATCTTTAACCACCTTAGTGATGTTTGCCTTATGTCTCCCATACCTTTTTTTTCCTGTATTCAGTGTTTAGTTGATTGTCACATAAATCAGGTCATGGTCACCCAGCTACACACAACCTTTGCCTTGTCGCAATTAACAAGCAAAAAAGAGGAGGATAGAGAATGTCTGAAGAGAGATGTAGGAGAGGAAGCTGGAGAATATTTGACCTAACAAGAGATGAGAGAACAGCTAGGTATTGTGAAGGAGACTAGGAAAGATAAACATGGTTATCTAGTGTTTAATAGGTGTCTGCATGCTTGTAGAGATATATAGCTATGTAACTACATGAACGATTTCTGCCCTGAGCCTGGTGGAGCATACAGCTGCGGTTTGTGTCCGGGCTCAGAGATGTAAATAGGGGCTTCTCTGTTATGGTAAAAGTGTTTCTCTTTGCATAAAAAAAGAGAGGGAATGAAGGGAATGACCCCAGAGGTATGTTCAGAGAAGGCATGCTATGTTTCGAACTTTTTGACTGAACCAGTTCTTGTTTGGTGTGCCCTTCCACCTATGTATAATGTTAATCCAAAAGAAGCTGATATTGTTTACACTTTGAATGTCGATAATTGTCTTTCTGTAGATGCTAATGTAGTAGGAGGCTATGATGGGAACGTGTCGCAGCGGTTCTTCTCTTATCCAGAGTAACAGCAGGGAAAGCATTAAAGAGTTAAATCACCTTGTTTGGTAGGCAGTTAAGAATGTGAGTCAAAATTGCCACGGCTTTTGTTATTGGTTCAAGGACATGGCTCTGAGGATTTTGATGGTATGTGCTGCGTGGATTTTAGGCGCCCCATTGCAGCAACATGTTATCAAAATCTGAGAAAATGTCAGCCTTTTTGGCATCCATTCACTCAATTGGCAGTATTGTTTGTTTGCTGTTACCTTGGTTGCTGTCCTGTTTGCAAGGGCCCTGCAGAACATGGCAAACCTGGTACTAGCTGTTCAAAAACAAAAAGGGGAAATTGTAAAATTGTACGGAACAGAGACAGTGGGTTATTTTGACACTGATAATATGTCTTAGTTGCTTTTTTTATTTGTTCTATTACTTATACCTTGTTTTTACTCGTTCGATTTCAAAGGTTCTTTTTGTGCAACAGGAAGGGGGAGATGCAGGAGCGGGCTGGAAACTAGGACCACGCGTGGCAATCAGTTAGCTGAGGGGAATGTGCTCGAGCTTGTCTAGACAACAATTAACATGATGAGGCATGTTTACAGAGCACAGGGGAGTGGGAGAGGGATGGCGCCAAGGAAAGGTAACACCTTGCTGTTAATTGCTGGTAGTTAACCACCAATCGGGGATTGCCTAGTATGCAAGGCTTAGCTTCAAGAACCAATCTGTTTAAAACGCGCAGCTTCTGAAAGTGTATATAAACGCGTGCTTCTGTACTGACATGACGGAAACTCAAGCCGCAGCCGTTCTCTCACACGCACCTCAGATCAGATGAGCTACGAGTCTGCAGGGAGCTATGAGTACACCTAGAAGGCAGTGCTGGACATACAGCTGTACTACCTGCGTCTATGACTGTGTGACAGGGGCCAGACTCTTATATATTACTTTTTTCTGCCATCAGAATGTATATTCTCTACACGGCCTGAAATTTTGACTCCCACTGGTGAAATGGTGGGAGGAAAAAAAATAAATTTGCAGTGAAACAGTTTACAACACTTCCCCTTGAAAAGGAGTATTTGCTGTGCCACAAAGGAGACCAGCAAGATGAATTTGGGAGCTTGCTCAGAAGGCTTGGTCACTATCCCCCAGTGAAACCACTTTAAAGCCCTCCTCACTAGCTTAGCAGACCTGTTGGCAAAGATACTCTTGCTCCACTTTGTCATTCCTGCTCAGCAATGCTCATTTCTCAGAGAAGGTCAAAGAGGTCATAAAGGCCAAAACAAAAGTGACACCAGCTGCACCTTCAGGGTGTCTGTGCTTCTGCACAAGCCCTTTGCTTTCACTGGAAGGATTTAGGAGAGCATTACTTGGGCCCCCATGCCCTTCATCCTCTATAAGGCACTCTTGATTAACTCAGGGTCACCCCTCACAATGTCATGGGTGCCCATGTGGTTGGGCAACAAGAGATACTGGCCAGAGGTCCAAATGAGCCTCAGACGACTCTCCACAACACCATGGATGTGAGTCCCTAGCAAGTGACAAACCTCTCCAGACATCGAGCCAAGACTGCAGATGGGTGCCTCCAACCCCCCCAGGGAGGGAGCCTCCAGCCATTATCATCCACCACTTCCAGTGCTGACAACAGTTCAGGCTCATCTGTCTCCACACTTCCCCTGACAGAGCTTGTTCTTCCTTATCTGTTACCATGACACTATACCTATAAATGCACATTAGCTGGCAGATAACAAGCCTGCCTTGTGTTGCCAGCAGTCACAAGCTTCCATTCCTCCCCATCTTGGGAGTCTCTATCCACTGCTTATTCAAGCACAGTTTCTAGCTGTCCCTTCTTCTGTGCAATGTTGGGGTTTGTGCTCTTCTACTCTCTGCAAAGACCTTGTCAATATCCTGTTTCTGTTCCCTATGGTTATGCAGCCTGCTCATCTCCTGCCATTGCTTCACCCAGAAGCCCAGCACCTCAACAGCAGAACCCAACCGATAAGGCCACCGTCATGCTCCACCCCAGGCTCAGGGAGAAGTACCAGTGACTCCCTGCAGCCCAATATCTACCACATCATTCCTCTGGAGCTCTGTCTGGGCCAGCCTCCCATGTGCCAGGCACAGCTGCTCCAACCAGGGCAGGAGAGCACGCTTCCAGGTGCATCACTGCACCCACTCCAGCTGTCTCAGTGTTGGGTGCCTTCTGCAACCCCTTCCGTGCTAACTGCTGCATTAACTGCCAAGTCCTTGTTAGCCACCCCATGTCACAACAGTCTTGCAATGTTTTGACATACTTATGACCAGGAACGTGGATGCAATAGAACAAAAAAAGGAAAAGCTTGACATAGAGCAAATTTATAATTTTCTAAACTACTAAAGCTAGAAATATCGCCTCTCTCCAAAACATCACAAACCTTTTACTGTTTGTTACAAGCAATTCTCTTGCTTTTTGCAGATTTGTGTTCTACCTACCTAGTACAAGCACAGTGGCATTTATCATAGGCATACAAAAGGCATGTCAACTCCTACTCTTCTCCTAGATAGCACTTAGTCTCAAACACATACCACAGACAGTCTTATGAAGTAACCCAGGAAAAGGCAATTTTAAAATAATTATGCAGAGGAAGTGTTCTCATGCAAAACAACAAATAATCATTAAAGGGCCTCCACTCTTTCCAAGTTGTTTCTTTAAATACTCATCATACAAGCAAATAAGATGAGCAAAGAAGCTGAGAAAATTATAAGACATTATTCCCTGCCTATAATTCTGCTTCCCTGAAGATAAGAAACGCATGACTCTTCCTCTCTAACTGTTGGATTTCAGCTTCTTAAGTTGAGTTATGTCAGAATTTTCTCATGGTAATGTTAATTTCTGACCAAAAACCTAACATTGCTCTACTGTTTCTAACTGGATACCTCTCTAAAAGCTTTCTACTTTTAAAGCTACTACCACTATGTAGTAGTACAGAAGAACTGAACTTTTTGGGACAGATGTTCAATATTACAAATGATTTCAGAGACTGAAAAACACCTAAATCAATAATTGTCTGCTGAAGACTGTCACATTGGCTCAGAAAAAGGATGCACAGGCCTGTTCCCTATGAAAATCCTTAAGGTAGCAAAGCCATTTTCAAAGTGAGACCTAATCTCTGTGATTAGGTCTACTTTAACAGATTAGGGCAACTTCCCGGTTCCTAGGTCTAGGTGCACCTGCCTGCCAAATAACAACTCCATTTCAGCACCAAACTCCAGCTGGTGTTGCTGTGGAAGATGGAAAAAATCTTTGGTATATGCTACAACAGGATCTCTGTCCAGATGATCAAGTTAACAGCTCAAGGAAGAGCAAGTTAAGCCTGGATAGAGCTTGTCAAGTTGCAGATATGGTACTTTATTATCTCCCTGGATTGCTTCTGAACGAGTACTTATAAAGAGGGATGTTCTAGTGGACTCCTTATTAAAATGACTCTTCCCAATACAGTCACATGTCCCACAGGGTCTCTTTTCAACTTGTCTAACACTTCACCAAACGCTGCTTTTTGTACAAGTACCCTGTCCCCAGGGTCTCACACAAGTTCTGCAGTGCTCCCAAACTCTTCCAGGACTAGAGAAACTACAGATTTGCAGCATACCAAGAGTGGGAATGCAGTAATTGTGCTGCTTTTAGAGGAAGAACATTATTTGCCTCAAGTTTCACCAAATGACAAAAAATAGAACATGAAGGGACCTTCAGAGGTCATCAAACTTACCCTTCTTCCCAGGCTGTCTGACTGCAGTTAGAAAAGACAGTAACACAGATAATCTTACTATAGCCATGGGATTACACAGTTACAGACAGCTAGAAAGTATTATTTTCTACATAAGGACTGATCTAACTCACCTCCATTAAAGAACTGAAGTGTAATGCTGGTTATGTCACACTAGGGAGCTGAAACCAAAGAGCAGAAATTTAGTCAATATGGTATCTCTAACCATTAAGTCTTCAGAAATTTTGATTCACGTTAAAAACTATTACTGGAATCAAACCACTGTGTTCAAGAGCCAAGTCACTATTTAAAATTAAGATAGGTCTCCATCCAAGCGTTGTGAGTTAACCTCAGTAGGCAGCTAAGCCCCATACAACTGCTCGCTCACTTCCCTCCCAATGAGATGGGGGGAGAGAATTGAAAGGATAAAACTGTCAAAATTTGTGGGTTAAATAAAGACAGGCTAATAAGTGAAGTACAGCTGTGTGTGCAAACAAAGCAAAATAAAAAAGAAAAATCCTTAGTTTTGTTTGCCTGACTTCATTGTCAGGCAAGTGTTTAGCAATCCCCAGGAAAGCAGGCCTTCATGACATGCAACAGTGATTTGGAAAGTCAAACAGCGTAACAGCGAATGTCCCCCCCTTCCTCCAGCTTTTATTGCTGAGCATGACATCATATGGTATAGGATATCCCTTTGGGCAGTTGGGGTCAGTTGTCCCAGTATGTCCCTTCCCAACTTTTTGTGCATCCCCAGCTACTCGCTGGTGGGGCAGCATGAGAACCAGAAAAGGTATTGATGCTGTGCGAGCACTGTTCAGCAACTAAAACACAGGTTTTGGTCACAAATCCAAAACATACCACTATAGGAGCTGCTATGAAAAAAATTAACTCTATCCTAGCCAAAACACAAAGATAGAAAGACAATGACTGCACTTCTCCATAAGCATACCCTCCTGAACAATTAGTAAAAGCAAAAGTGACAGCTACAGGGGGATACTGTACAGTGATATATGCAGAAGCAAAAAGAATATGTAACAGAAGGGAAGAGAAATTAAAAAAAAAAAAAAAAAAAGATGGGAAAGTATGTAAAGCATGGAACTAGGACCACACACAGAACTTCACAGAGCAGCCAACCTTAGCAAATCAAGAGTGTGTTATTCAAACACATAAAACCTTCAACTCCAGTGCTGAGACTCTGAGACTCATAAATGTTGTTGTAAGAGTGTTGCAGTGCATTAACTTTTCAAAGCCTCGGCCACATAGTTAGGAATAGTAAGTAGGACATCACAAAACATATCAGCAACAAACATTAAGTAAAACAGCGTGCTGCTGGTGATGTTATTAATCATAGAAAACATCACCTAGTGAAATTAAATCACTTCAAACCAAGTGGGTGATAAGCTACTAGACGTTTCCATGTCCGTATGAAACTACTATTGAAAACACAACAGCAAAATGACAAAACAGACTAAGTATCTCAAGGCCTCTGAGGTCTTTAATATTAATCTTCCTAAGAGTAAACAAAAGACTGAAAAAAACCTCACGTGATTGCCGGTTTCTGTCACTATTTCTCCTATGGCAACCTCTGCCCGTTCCTTATTTCGGCAAACCAGATGAACCGTGCCACCTGGTGGATTTCGACAAGAAACGCATTTTATAATTACTATGTTTGGGGGAAGGCATCAACAAAGAAGGAAGGCCGGGAAGCAATGTGCAATTTGCAGTTCTTGTTTGGGGTTAGTTTCCGATACAATCCAAATGAAACAAAAAACCTCTTGTGATTGCATACCAGTTTTCAGGAAATGGCCAAAAATTGCAGCTTAGGAGGTTCAGGTCAGGTATCAAGAAAAAAAGATGCAGAATTTCCATCCTTGCAGGTTTCAAGATCCAGCAAGGCAAAGCAATGGCTGGTTTGATCTAGTGTTGGCAACAGTCTTGCTTCCGGTGAGATGCTGGACAAGATGACCTCTAGAGGTCCCTTCCAGCCATCTTTTCTATGAAAGGAACATGCCGGGCAAGGCTCCTCTCAAAGGCCTGGATACTTATCATGACCTTATAACTTAGCTACCTTAAAGACACCCTTCAAGAAGGGGACCAACGTACAGGTAGGCATAATTCTTTTTAATTTTTATGCTTTGTATTCTCTGATCATCACAAGCAATGTGTTACTCTCGGTCACAGGAATACCCGCACTCTACTTATACCCATTTTTAAGGGTGTTTTAGGGGTTGCTAGCAGTGCATCACTAGAAGGCTCAAGCAATATAATCCCAAAGGATTGATAATAGAAACAATGGTGCTGGGTCACTCTTCTAACACCTGGAACCCAAATGCAAGACACTAAGTCTACCTTCGGAATAGAGCAGTCACACTGCACAGCCCAGAGTGGGGTCTGATAATGAAATTTTCTGTCTACAAGAGAGGTTTTTCCACTGAGGACCACCATTGCAAGTATATTTGGCATGCAGCTAATGCAGCCAACAAGTTTCAAGGTTCTTTTGAAATTTTCTAACAGGGTCTGACTCCTCCACTGCACTGCCAGAGTTGACTGAGTTACTTTTACGAAGTGCATAACTGCAGGCAGCAGGGGGAAACTCCTGAATCTGGGATAATCATACAAATTACACTAGCCAACATTTAATACAGTTTTGTCTTCATTTTGTGTTACACATATACTATACATGGAAGGAACCATGCACAGCCAGCCACTGAGTATTTCCAGATCAGAATGAAAGTCTTTGACCCAGGGAGAACAGATTTCATAAGCAAGACAAAAGGCAATCAGAAGGGGCAGCATCCAATGCTTGCTTCTTTGGCCATTCTCACAGTGACTGCAGGCTTCACTGCAAAGGAGGGCTTTAGTTACAGATCTTAAGGCAGTTAAGGATGTACACTTGCAGATGTTTAAGGAGCTCTTCCCAAGACACAGGGTACAGCACAAGTAATGTGTACAAATTAGACACATGGAAGAAGCAGCTGGCCTTCAAGCTGATCAGGAACATTCTCATAGTCTACACTGAAAAATCTTCAGTGGAAATATTTGGGTTCTAAGGGCTTTGAATATGAACATTTTTCTTGATGTTAAGGAGAGGGGGAAATTTTGGTGTGACCTATAGGCTAGGAAAGGGATTTGAATATATTTTCCGTAGTAAAGATTGGTGTTATTTGAACTTAAACAACACGTGGGAATTGTCAGAGTGGCTGGGAGAAGACTGTGTCAAACTGGAAATGCAGTTCAGAAGACATATGGGAAAGCCCAAATCTGTAATACCCATAAGACACCAATTCAGAGAAAAGCTGAAGTCAGGCTAAAGAAGTTATCATCATTATTTACAAAAATATGAAGTACTTAAAGGTAAAGCCAACATAGCTTTGTTATTCTTTTGCCAAGTCTGAATTCCTTATTTCTTGTCATAGTGTACTTGAAGAGACTCAACTAGAAACTAGGGCCCCAACAACTGACATTGTGTTTCAGAGCGACAAGTTCAAGGACAGGATCAGGATGACTCTTTTAGGTCATTTTAACTTCATATACACAGCAACACAAACACAAGGTTTAGCCAAGCAGTCTGAACCCAAGGTTGTTCTTTGGGCTCCAAATACCAGACATGGTGACCAAATCCTATGCAGATCCAGTCATCTTGACAGCTTTCAAAACCTGGCAGTCATATCTGTTTATGAGCAAAATAGTCTCCAGACAAAGCAATACTTAGATAAGGCTATTATACATAATGGCAGTGGTGGGAACCTGAAATCAATCTTATACTGGCTACTAGCACTGATGGGGATCTTTAACTCAAAGGCTCTTTCATGCTAATAATTTTGAATCAGTTTAACTGAGTCACCACTTTACCTCATAAGATAGTTATGAAACCTAGGCAGGCAAAGAGAGCAAAGAGCTGCAAGCTCCTCCCTTCCATCCTACATGCCAAAACTCCTATCACAAGAAGTATTATTGTGCCAACTCTGAAAGTGATTAGGTTTATCCTTCACCAGCAGCTAGTTCCAGTTCATACCATCTCCTTGCTTACAGAAAGCAACAGAAAAAAAATGGTTGCTTTTAACCAGTTAAAGGGCACAAGCTCCAGGTTATTATCACTTGGATCAAGTGTAGCTTCTTTTATACCCGTCCATCTCAGCTTAGCAAAGCCAATTGTTTTCTTTCATCATATGATACAATCGTAACTTCTTCAAAACTGTTCAAATTTAGCCAGGCTGCTACTTGTACCACATCAGCCATAAGTAGACCTCTATCCACCAGCACCACCACAAGGGCCAGATAGTTTCAGTAAACCTGCACTTGAGAAACACTTTGCAGATTGTCTCCACTAATGTGGTTTCATTACTCCAGTTTTCACAGCACTGATCATACTTAAACTTGAAAAATAACACGCCTGACCACTCATCCCCGGGAGCTGCATCTTTGCGCTTGTGCTGGAAGGGCAGACCTGATCCCTTCCATCTTCTCCGTATGGACCCCTCATGGCTCCTCACGCCTGCCCGGCTCACCTCTCCTTGCTATCTCTTTGGCTGTGGCCTTGCCAATGCCACTGTTGGCACCAGTGACCAGAAAGGATCTCCCAGCCACGTCCACCTCCACATCAGCTGGATTGAAGTGCTTGGAAGCAGACTCATAGCTGGTCCTGAATAAATCAGAGACACCTGTGAGAAACTAGAAGAGAGTACTTCCAAAAAACACAGGGGGCAGTTGAGAAGCGTTCTTCCCTCACAGCTCCGCGTGGGCTAAACACCCCCTCCTCCCCGTTATCCCCCGTGCTCGAGGGAGAGGCCAGGTATAGCACCAGTGACACTGCAGCGAGTGACATAGCGACAGCTGAAGGCCTTTGCTCGCCACAGGCCACACGGGCCAAGCCCTGAGAGGCGGGAGCCGGCCCAGCTGTAGCCCCGGGGCAGGTGCCTGCGCGGGCAGCTCCCACAGGGAAGACGCTGACATCGGTCCGCTCAGGCGGAGCGGGGGAGGCTGCCATTAAAAATACACAGAAACCGAACGCCCAGAAACGGCCCCAGCCTGTCCACAGCGCCCGCCCCGCCGCCTGTACCTCGTGTATTCCCGCAGCCCCTTCACGAACCACACGGCACTGCGGCACCAGGACATGGCGCCGCTGCCGCCACAGCAACGCTGCCCCGCCCCTGCCCTTACATAAGGCGCCCGGCCCGGCCCGGCCCGGCCCAGCCCTGCCCTGCTCTGCCCGTCCGCCGTTAGGTAACGGCCCGGGGTGGCCTGGCCCGCCCGCCCGCCTACCTGCCTGCCCGTCTACCTGCCTGCCGTTAGGTAACGGCCCGGGGCGACCCTGCCCGCGGTGGCCGCCGCCGTTACGGGCTGCCCGCCCGCCTGAGGGTGCGAGGGCTAGGGCGGGTAGTGCATGTCTGTGGCGGGGAGTTGTGCCTCTCTTCCTCCCCCGCAGCAGTTTGCGGGTTGTTTTTTTCTTATTCTTTCCGTTCCCCCCCTCCCTCGTCAGGCGGTGAGGGAAGGGGGCCGCTTCCAGCCGCCGGCCTGGGTGCCTCCAGCCAGCCCTGGGGTGCTTCGGCGGGTGCCGCAGTCTCCGGCCGCGGCGCCCGGTGGCGGCGGTGGCAGAGGGGAGGAGAGTTTCCCTGGGCACCTGCCGGCCACAGGCGCCAGTGCCAGCCACAGCGACAGTGCTAGCCGAGCCGAGGCTGGAAATGGGGTGTCATTTTGGGAATGGGGAGCGCTCTGCAGGACCTGGGCCTGCATCCCCTGCTCTGGAAAGCTGTCCCAGGGATGCTCCTGCAGAAACAGCAACAGCTGTGTTGTGCCACACCAAGTAGCAGTTTATGTAAGAAAGAAGCCTGTGAAATTCCCGGCTCCTGCTGATGGGTTATGGGATGCCTGTACACAAGCGGCCATTGCAGTAGGGGTAGTGAAACTTAAAATGTGTTTTCAGTTCCTCTGGTATGTGCATTGGAGCTATGAAGCCTAAGAGAATCACTTGGAATTGCACATCTGGATGACCCATGTTAGCCATAAGGAAATTGTCATTGTAGTTATGTCTTTAAATACATTAAAGGACTATGCACTCACAAAATTCCGTGTGTGAATTAGAGAAATTCACGTATTTTATGTGGTGTGCAGGGCCACACTCAGAGAAGCTACTTTGGGGAACCCCTCTTAAGTTTTCAAGAGCTTAAGTTACCGGGTTTCAATAGGAGAGATCGTGGAGGAATGGGAATATTCTTTCTTTTTTTGACCCTGTATGATAGCCTGATGCTTCTCTTTCTAAATCTCTTTGCTCTGGCAAAGGCCTTGTACTAAAGCGTTCAATTTTTTCAGCACCTTGTGTATTAGGCTTGCACAAAAGGTACTTCCCACAGTGAATTTAAAACTTTTGAACCCAGCACTATCTGTTTGTACTAGGTATCGTGGGTGAAATAAGAGTTTTCAGAGGGAAAAAAAGAGACAGTGATGTTTTCTTCCATTCAGAGACCATCCAGCTAAATGTCATACCAGTGCATGAAATCTCAAAATGCTTGTTCATGTTAAAACAGTTGAAAGTATTTATTCAAAACCTCAGTCAGTTTTAACTGACTTTGTTCTTGGAAATGGCTGGGACATTTTGACTGAAGTGTTCCTAAACAATTCATCCTGATTCTGATGCTTGAAATTGAGACTTCTGGCCCAGAAAGGAACAGCTTGGCAAGAGTGTGAGTGGCAGAATATTATTTCCTATAATGGCAGATGAATGGCAGCCTGAACTACAGATGCATACTATGATGCCTCTAAGTATATAATTGTGAGCTATATGGAAATAGTTTTGTGATCATCACCTACAACATGCAATTAGGAACCAAAACTGTACAGCCTAGACTGCTATAATGATGTTAGATAATCACACTTACTGTGAACTGAGTGGATGTTAGGCTTGTGCAAGTCCTGCTTACAGGCTGAGATAATGTCCTCTCTTCCTACTTTCAATCCCTTGCCCTCCGTGCCCTTAAGCTTCTCCCTATCCCCCACACCCTGTACAAATCTGTCTGGTTATTCTCAGACCCTGGCTCAGAGAGAATACACAGCAGAGGAAAACCAGAGAATTATGTGGGCATGCCTGCTGTTATGAATATCAAGGCAGAAAACTGAAGTGTTGTCCCATGTTTTTATGCTAGTTAGAGAATGTCTCACCTTAGGCTTTGTAACCCTTGGTGCATCTCAGCGTGCTGTCAGGAGAACAGTAATGTTCCACGGTTGCTTATGCCACAGAATTAGCTGCATTCTTTAGAGGAAATATGGTTTCAGTCTGAAAAACATAAGCAAACCCCAAACAAAAAAAAACCCAAAACACCACCCTGTGGAAGTTCCTGTGAATAAATGCAATAAGCCAGGTTGTGCTTTATTCCCTTGTCACTTCTGTGTTTACTCTGTTTATTTCTTAAGCACTGAGACTATGGCTTAGCACAGACAAAACTGGATGATGGCTCTGATGTGTTTTGTTTGTAGTTTCAGTCTATGTTCTCACAGACTGGGGGGTTTGTGGGTCTGCTGACCTCTGAAAGGAAATGGGGTGTATGCACATATGCAGAATTCATTGTAGGCTAAACCATTTGGACTGTAAACAACAAGATGCTGTGTGGTGTAGCTCTGAGGTACTAACCAAAGTGAGTATGCACAGCAGAAGCTGTCCATGAGTCAAACACAAAAATATGTTACATCAGCCAGATGATGTGAACAGCTCATAATATTTGGGGGTTTAAGCAGTAATGGGCAATTACAGCATATTACTCTTAAAAATATTAGAGAGGATAAGATTGTTAGGAGAACATTTGAATGTAGGGTTGGGAACCAGTGTCACCCTGGTACACACACAAAATTCTCTGAGGATATTATATAAATACTGCATCACCACTACTGTGATGTTAGCCATATCCTTCTAGCAAATGCCATTTTCAGCAGATTTCCTAACTGCTGAGACACGATGCCTTTGCCAGAGCGCAACAAACCCTGAGCACACTCTTCTGCTTAGACACACTTGCTTTTTCCATAGTGAGTGCCTAAGCTTGCACCCGGAAAGGATTTGGCACATCACTCTGTCTGAACAACTTCACATCAGAAGCAAGCCATTGCATGCTGTCCTAACACCTAGATGTTTCTGCTACCTCATTTTACCCCCTGTGATATTTCACTTTTGTATTGTTGTTCCAGAGGCAGGAGACTGCAGAGACCCTATGAATGGATGAATGGTCTCTGGCTAACCCAGCCATTTCATTGATGAGGCACTATGGGTTGTGCGCAGAAGAAAGGTAAGACGTAGTTTTGCCCAGAGTTGGCTGGTGCTAATGAAGGGCCTGCCTTGCCAAAAAAAAAAAATAATAATTGTACAGGCAAAATTTATGCCCACATCAAGACTTTTGGCTGCATTTTGCCTTTTGTACTGAATTCTAGATTGATATACCTTGTTAGCTGATTTAGAATCCATTCTGGAACTTGGAAATTTGGAGTTACAGCTTTAGATTTCTTTCATGGGTGCTACTAGCTTAGCATTAGACTCCAGTAGGACACTGCTCTGAATATGAGGAATTTTTTAGACAAGGAATTCTCCTCATGGTGACATGCGGAATTAGACTCTATAACTCGAAAGTTATAAAGTAGGTATGTTTATTGCGCGCAGATGCACGGGGGATCGCTCCTCCACAATCGTGCATACCCGAAATGATGAACCATCTCACATTTATACAATGAACAAATGAATATTCAATTAACGCCTATACATATTCGTTACCTAAACCCCGCTTTGTATGTTAATTAGCTTATCAGTCCGTTTCCTGGAATGTGGTGGTCTTGCAGGTTTGTAGGTGATTCATGTTCTTGTGACCATCCCATCTTCTTCAGGTGATTGTGACCACCCAATCTTTTCCAGCAAGGAGACTTAGCACTCCCTCCCTCTAGATAGCATTTGAATGTCTCTCATCTTTTCTTATTCTCTTTTAAATAGCCCCTTTGTTAGAGGAAGAGGGGCAGGCATCTCCCCGTCTCCCCTTTGTTAGAGGAAGAGGGGCAGGCGTCTCCCCATCTCCCCTTTGTTAGAGGAAGAGGGGCAGGCGTCTCCTCAAAACTGTAGTTGTCACCGCACCCATGACTAGTCACCATACCCACATTCCTTAAGCAGACACATACAATCACAATCCATGTCCATTATCCCCATTTCACATTATTTCTCCATATCAATGGAATGGCTGCCAGCATCTTAGATCTTTATCACAGCCAGCAACTGATATGTGTATATATATATATGTGTGTGTGTGTGTAGCCTGCTCCCCCACTGGAAAGGGGGCAATCAAGAGAACCACAAGTCTGTTGAGCTCCTGACATTTCCCTCATTTGAGCACAGAATAAATGGCTTCACCCTGGCTAAACACAACCCACTGTTTAACCCTGATGAAACATACCCAAGGTAACTGTTCCCCTTGAGAACCACCACAACACAGCAGGTATATCTACACGATCAAATAACTCATAGCATATTCCCAGGTCCTGATCATTTTATTGTCCATACTAGGCAAACAATTGTTGATGCCCAGGCTCTTTTTAGGTATTAAACAGATATTTCTATCCAAAACAAGCTCAAACACCATCAGGGGGATAGTTTGCTCAAGGGGTAATTAGTTCCCAAGTGCTATAAATGAGACAGCACCAGGTTTAGCACTGCACAGCTTGGCTTGGCACTGGTGATCCTGCATTCAGGTAGATGCATTTACCAGTGTAGAAATAGCCTATGAGTCTGTTATGCAGGCCCTCCATGAATGCACATAACCCTCAAAGCAAACAAAAATTCTGAAATGTTGTGACTGAGCCTCCAGATACTAGGATTTCTCATACAGTAATAAATTGAGAATCTCAGTATTTTCTTAAAACATAAGAGCTAGTAAAAAATGCCTCTCTGGCCCCCAGCTGGACTAAAGTGAAAAACACACCTTAAACTCAATCCATCTTTGTACCTGTCAAAAAGCAAGTAGTTTTAAACAAAGTTTTAATTGCCTCCCCACATAAAAGAAAAGTTAAAAATACCAATTTCTGTTAAGGCCTGTGTGATTCAGCATGTTTCATGTTTTCTTTCCAAGGGAAGACAGAGTACTCAAGAGCTGAAAAACAATTGTCTATTACATGGAATGGGTTGGGTTGGAAGGGACCTTAGAAATCATGGTTCCAATCCCCCTGCCATGACCAGGGACACCTTACACTAGACCAGGTTATATAAAATGTTTAAGAGCAGCTTCAAGGCCATCTTGCCAATCTGTTTTGGGGTTTGGTTATTTCTTTGTTGGTTGGGGTTTTTTTGAGAGAGAAAGACCAAAATCTCTGTCTTACAGACAACTGGCTCATTTCTTGCTTCCTATCAGAGATCTGGCAGGCTGTTGTGCATTCTCTGCTTTCTTTGCAGTTACCAATTTTCTAATCTTAATTAGAAAATCTCTGTGCCTGCTCCCATTAAATCAATCAGACATTGCCACTGATTGCAATGGGAACAGGAGCAGGCTTTTAGGGCCAGATTTGCAGAAAAGCTGGGCATCTATAATTGGGATCAGGTTGTCAAAGGAAGTAGCAACCACGTGCAAGCCACTGTTGCTGTGGGAGCCACTTCCAACCCTGCATTTGCCATGCTGGCCTCAGCTCTGGGTGCAGAACACTTGAAAGCTCCAGCTTTAGACGCTAGCTCTGCCCCAGTGACTGTAATAGCAATTAAGAGCTGTCAGCAGCCTGGGGGGGAGGCAGTTGGCACTCTGCTTCATCCAGGCAAAAGGAGGAGAGTTTGGCAAGTGGTTGAAGAGGAACATCCAGGCCTTGAGGTCTCAGGGACATGTCTGTAGTGCTTATGCTAGCAGCAGGGTGAGAGAAGCAAAAGCTGCTCATCCTGAATGCAGGGATGGGTTAAGGTTCTGGCATGTGTGGTGTCTTTATGAATGGTAGGGTATTTTCTTTGTTGTGTGCTCATATACCCAAGTCATCGTTAAGTTTGCCAGCTGCTGTCATCAGCAGTGTTGTTTCCAATGAAGTGTCAGGCTTTCCCAAGACCAAACAGCCTTTTGTTCTTGAGAAACAAATGTGGCAGTATGTCATCAGCTCAGCTGAATCACTCCTTTTTACTCAGGGGCCAGTAAAAGACATCTCATACTTTGCCTTGCAGAAGTATAGGTTTGCTCCATCAGCTGCTGAGGGCCCTGGTCTCTGTGAGCCTGTGGAGCCTCCCAGGGGAAGGCATGTCCTGGCAAGGAGAGGGACCACCAAGTGTCTTCCCAAAGTGAAAAGAATTCACTGGGAGCAGCAGCTAAACCTGCTGCTAACCTAATTAATCTATGTATAGGAGATAATTTATGCATACTTTAGTATACAACTGTTTTAAAAATACTAGCAGCCTTATAGTTGACATTCATCTTTGAAAATTTTTAGTCAATAAAAGGTCAATTTTATGATTTCCGTGAGTGAAAAAATATCTTTATATCCTTACAGTAGGCAACATACTTGAATGGACACATTTGTTGCTAGGCTGTGACGGTAATGCAGTACTAATATTTTCTTCAGCTAGCTGTTTCTCTTCTTATTGTTCTTCTACCCTGTTCTTACTACCAGATGTTGGACAGGGATGCCCATGGGCTGGCTGACTCAGGTGAGTTCTGCTATACTCCACTCTTTTCTCTTATTTTTCTTATTCTTCTGCAAATCTTACACCTTATTAGCATTGATTATTCTAGCACAGTTGTTACCAAATTGCAGATAACTTCTAGTAGTATGTATCTACCAAGAAATATCTACAAGTAGGGCAACAGAGACACCTCAGCTTATATGGTTGCTGTATGTCGTCTTCAAATGCCAAAGGAATGGACTGAAGTTTTGTGTCTGCGAGCAGTCCACATGCTGTGGTAACAGAACCCACAGAGATGCGTAAAACTTACCCATATAAAGCTATGGAGCCAAACCCTCCCCTGCAAGTAACCACCAGACTTGTTTATTAAAAGTTTTATTCCACCTGTCTTTGGACAGATTTTTTCAAAAGTCCATTAAAAATAATGAAGCAACTCTTTCTGATAGATTCTGAAAAGAAATAGAATTTATGAACTAGTAATGTGAAATCCATGCAGCAGTAGAATAGCAATACAAAGAGCAAAAATAAGCAACAATAATAAAAAGGTGTTGTCTATAGCAACTTGTGAACAAATGTGCTCAGTGGATTTTTTTTTTCCCCACTATTTGCGCTCTGGGTACTCATTTCATATTGGTACTGAAAGGCTAAATAAGTTTTTTGCAAAGGTCTGAGAATCAAATCCTTAAGATATGCAGGTACGTAACTCACATGGACATCAAGAGGACCTTGTTAAAAAAAGCTTTCATGTATGTTGGCCTACAGGCCCACAGTTTGTATCTCTGAGCATCTCTCACATTTGAGCTGCTGTACTGCAGCAGAGGGAAAGGTATCACAGATTCCCCCTTTGCTTGAGTACTAATGATCATGCAGAAGAGCCAGTATGGCTTAGATTCAAATCTGTGGGTGAAATCAATCTCTGATATAACTATTTATCTCAGTGAAATTGCAGCAGGGTTGATTATAATTAGCATGACTGCTAAATGTAAAGTACCTTAATCTTTAAACTCCAGTCACATAGGCTCATGCACTTACACTGGTCAATATCTTGCTCCCTGCATTTTTATTCAGATGAGACATCTGGTAGAAATTTACTGTTACAAACATGTATATGTGATTTCTCAGAACTTCATACAATTTCTTTGAAAACCTGTTCTTGCAATATAACCTTGTTCCTTTTAGCAGTTTTCTTGTACTATGCACCATCACATGGCACTTGTCAGCCTTTTTTATTTTCCCTCTAATATTATACCCTTTCAAAACATTTTCTTTTCCCTGGTATGGCTACCACCTGTGGAACTTTCATGTATTGCAGCAGTGAACAGTAACCTCAAGAAACATAAGCCAAGAAGCAACAATTTCAAATGGCAGTCCTGATGTAACAATCCTTTCCATATCATATGTAGAATATACATAGGTCTTCATCATGATGCAAGATCTCTATCAATTAGAATCTGGGGAAGATGAATAATCAGAGATAAGATTCAAAATAACTGATCTGGTTTAGAATGTTTTACAATGTATACAAGTTATCACCAGTTTAATCTTCATAGCCCTGTGCCTGTCAAAGCATTTAGGCTCATTTACACCAGCTGTTCACATTTCAGGATCTGACACGTTCAGAACAGCTTTTGACATAACCTAGAATAGCTCCTGCTTCTCTATTTTTTTCTGCAGTCACCTTGTAGTTTTAAAAACTAATGTCCTGGGACCTCATAAAGCTCAGAGCAAGTGCTGTGTGAGAGATCTGCTTCTTTTATCCCACAGCACAACGTTCCTGTTTCTGCTCCTGAAGAGATGTGATATGTCTGATGTTCATCTTTCCTCTCTGGGTCAGCAGGTAGGAACTGTCTGTGTTCAGCATTTGGAATGAAGGAACAAAGCATTTGCCTGTCTGGCTGCAGTTTTTAAAATAGCTGTGGGAAGATGCTCCCTAGAGCTTTGGAGTATTATGCCCATTGCTGAAGAAGGTGGAGTAATGGGAGGAGAAATATACTGTAGGCAATAAACTGTAATAAGGTGATTTATTTCATGGTTGTTACCACTGCATTTATGATATACATATGTCTAGAGTCTGTGTGTGCATGCAAAAGTGCCTTTGTGTCTTTATATTATTAGATTTTTGTAGTACCCATAACTAGAAGTAAGCAGGCTTGAAATAATGTATATTTTTTTGCTTTAAAAGCTAGAAATAGACCTTTGTTTCTCAAGAAGGCAAGAGGATTTAACTGGAACAGTTACAGCTGGTTTCCTGCATTGTAGTCAACATATTTCTGAGTTCATAATAATTAGCTTAAGGGTGTATTTTTTTCCATTTCCAGAACACATTTACATTACCGTGGGGAAAAAAAAAAAAAGAAAGAAAAAAGAACATTTCAATTTGTAATTTTGGTCCACTGGCAAAATATTAAATGTTTTCATACCAAGGTGTAGATTGTATTTTCAGCCATTTGACCTTTGGGCTGTAATGACTTAATTCCCCCACAGCTGTTTCTGAGGAAATGTAAATGTGCCTACTTCTCTAGGGACTGAGCATATATGTCTGGGACACCATCAGTTTGTGGCAATTTAAAACATTGCTGCTTGCCAAGTTAAGGTGCTGTGGCCCATGCATATGTTCCTAGCTTATCCCAAAGTGAGATAAAGTGCCTTCAATTAAGCTACTCTGGATTTAAGCAGAGTGCTTTATTTAGCCATTGGAGCAACCCAAGAGAAATTACACTGCTGATGGTGGGTCAGGAGAAGAGTGGTAACTTAGTAAGTCACTGTAACTCAGTTGTACTTAATGATATGCCCAAAACCAGGTGTTCCTGCTCCACACCTGCATGATTTTTGCCTGCTGAAGGACACAGTAGCAGTGAAAGTGCAGAAGGCACATCAAGTCTCTCTGGATACAGAGCTGATGGCTCCAACAGTTTTGGAGGTGTTGATGTTCACACTTAGATGTGCCATAGCTTATTTACATAAGTAAAGGTAAATACTATTGATTTGGAATTTTCCTCTCCTAACAAAGCTTTTTTGTTTACTTTGTATAACTTCAAAATATTTCACAAATGCCTTTTGCTTTGTTAATACTTTCTCCATCATACTGGGTTTATGCCAACAAGGTACTAAACACCAGCACTTTGTTTTGACAGAAGTTTCCTGCGATATCAATGAAGGCACTGGGTTCTTATACCTAAAGAATTAAGCTTGCGTGGTAGACTGTAAAGAAGCAGTTAGCCTTAGCCTCCCATGAATGAGACATAGGCCTCAGGCTTACTGTTGTGCGGCTGAAGTTTGATAAATCATTGCACATCTGCTGAGCTGCTGTAACTGTGTTCACAGAGGCACACAAAATGCAAGGCAATGTGACTTTGCTTACATCTCCTCCGGGCTGAACTAGAATCACCTCCTATTTGCTCAGATAGGAGTGCATACATCATCACTTGCTGCAAGGTTACTGAATGTGCAGTGGCGTGGGAATCAATTCAGAGTTAATCAGGAGTATGAGCCCTTAATTCTTTGTGATCAAGAATTATTCTAGCAGTGTTTTATAAGAAAGGGAAGTTTGTACTGGAGTCCTGTGTATCTATTTTCTTGTTAAATATCTTTTACATTATCAGCTGAGTATAATTTTCTTTTTTATGCCTGTTCTAAGCTTTTGGGTAAAGTTCATGAGTAACGATAAACAGCTGCTTTGTTGCATTCAAGTAAGTGATGGAGTTATGCCTGCTGATAGGCAGTTTCTTAAATGCTTTGGCATCTTAATGAATGAAAGACGCTTTCCACTGAGGGTAAGATCGCGTAGATCAGTTTAGAACTGAACACTGAAATCCAGGAGCCCAAGTGCTGAGCCAGTGGAGTATTTGGGGTGGGAAGGAGGAATTCTAACATTCCACTGATGGAAGCAGTGCAATTACGTTTCAGAAATGCACAGTACCTTTAGAAAGGCAGTGGAGAACACGGGGAGGAGCAGCTTTTGGCAAAACACAGCCTGTGATTTCTCCCAGACACAATCTGAAGCCCACAAACAAAAGGAAAGATTTCCACTGGTCATATCTCCCTACATAAAATGATGCATGGCCTAAGTCAGCCAGCAGTGTTACTAATTCCCATTCCATGGATTTCTGAGCAGGGACAGCCTGACTGTGACTTCTCCTGAGTGGCTGCTGCCGAGCAGGAGAATGCTACACTAATGCGGCCCTCTTATCGGATTATTTCACCCTTTATCCTACCTTCTTTCTAAGATTAGTTTACTGGAAATAAACAATTTTTAAAGCCAGGACCTGAATTAAAGTCCTTATGAACCAAATGCACCCTTAGTTAACAATACAATAGCCCCTGAGAAAAATGTTTGTGGTTGAAGACAGGTGGTTTCCACAGATGTCACAGTGTGTTCAGCCTCAGTCCCGGGAAGGATGGTTGAGCAGAGCCTGTTTAGCTGTGGCATATTGTTGAGGTTCTTTTACAGATCTCACCCTTCCACAGGCATTGTATAATTCTTTTAGGTTTCTCTAAAACAGAGGTTTCAGCTGTGTGGGTTTTGACAGAAAAAATACCCAAAACACACATCCTCTTCCTGTGTCTGGGGCCACTCTCATGCTTTTATAAAGGGGAGCCCCTCCATTTTGACCATATTAACAGAAGCGCATAAAAGTGAAAGCAGAAAGAGCACTTTTACACTGCATTCATCAACACATGAAAAACAGCCTACCAGGACCAGTTACAGGCTTCTTCCATCATGTCACAAAACAATTGCCTCTGTGCATGCTGGTGCTTTTAAAGCTGACACTGCTGTTGACTCAAAAGCTGTTTGCATTACATCTGTGCATCAAGTATAAATTTTCATATGTACAGCACCAAGGTGAACAAATCAAACGTACACTCACACCGCAACCAGAGAACTGCCACAGCAAACACATCCACCTGAAATTCTCACATCCCTGCCCATGCCTTATTATCGTGTTTTATATTTTAAATCTATATTATATTTAAAATTCATATGTAAAATACCAACATCATTTTTCTATGAACTTGATCACAATGGTTTGAAAACCATCTTTGTGTTGCTGTGGTGCTGTGAAATTACCACTCTACAAAAAGTTGAAGGGTCTCCCCAGACCGAGGAATGCTGAGCCCTGGGTAAAGCACCAATTCAGTACTCTGTAGCTCAGTTCCTTATTCTGCTGATGACTTGCAAAGCAGCCTTGGCTCAGTTTGGATGTATCAGAAAAACACGGATATATTCAGACTATCTGGTTTAGCACCAAAGTTACATATAGATGCTTTCTAGTCTAAGTACCTGGGGGCCGTATTCAGGCTGCCTTTTATACACGCTTGCATTGCAATCATAGCTATTTACAGGCTGGTCCAACAGTGGCCTGAATAGCTCTCCAGTGAGCGTCTAAGTTACTGTCAAAGTCCATGCACCATGCAAGGTGGTCTGAATACAGCCCTTTACCTCTTTGTCTCAGCTCCCTCACCTGTAACACAGGGACAACAGTACACCTCAGCAAGGCTACGGAGATGTTCGGATCCAGTGAAGACAACATGGCTACTTTTATAGGCAAAGGTATACTATGCTGAAACAACATAAGGGGACCTGGGTTTAGAGGAGTTTGCCATCTGCAAGAGCTTACTTCAGATAGAATATCCAAGAGTTAAAAAAGGGGATGTACAAGTTAGCAAGAGTGCACCCTGGCACCCATAGCAGCAATTTTACATTGACTTTGCTGTATTTCAGCTTAGCAATTTCCAGATGGCACTGTATTTTACAATTTTCTCTTGCAGTTGACTATCATACATATATAGTACAACAAAGATGTACACAAGGATGAATTATTGCCTGTTCTTTGTTGTACATGCTTTCCCAAACATCTGGGGTTTTATTTATGTGACATTTAGTCTTCCTTGAAAGAGTATCTTTGCCTGGAAAAACAATATATGCAGCAGCTACAAAAGATGAGGAGAAAGAGAACAGTATGGCTAATAATGAGAACACCAAAGGCAAAAATGTACAGGGTTTTGTCACAGTAATCCTGAGGCTGATGGAAAGGTGGGATGAAATTTGGCAGGTACACAGAAAAAAACCAGTAGTTCCCAAGAATGAACCAGAGAAAGAGGAAAAGGCTGAGAGTTAGATGGATGTAGTACTTGTGAGCATTCTGCCTCCAGGGATATTAGTCATCATCATCAATCACAACAGACTTGGAAAGCAACTGCCTCATCCCGGTTGAGTCATACAGCAGGAGAGTCACCTGGAGGCATTGGAGGAGAAAAAGGCAGTAAGTAATGGGCTGCGGAAAGTCTGAAAACCTGGCCATGGCCAGCCTTTGGGCCGAATTAAAATGGGTGTGGGAAAAAAAATAATCACATGAGAGAAAGCTGAGGACCCACAAATGAGGCAGATCCTGCTGGAAAATAATGCAGTTTTCCCCTACACCAGTGAGATTTAGGCCAGACATTGGGGAAAAAAAAAAAACTTGCCAATGGTAAGAATGGAAAGGCATGAGAACAAATTGTGTAGGGAGACAACAGCAGCTCCCACGCTGAAGACTTAAGAACAGATTAAAGGAACTGCTACATGACTTAAGTAGAGTGGTTCCTGCTGTGTAGCAGGTGGATTTATCTCTCCTGTTTTCCATGGCTATGTAGGTGAATCAGCTTAAATAAAACTATGAAGTATTTAGACTTTGACCTAAACCCCAAATAAATTGCTTCAGCTACTCAGAATGATTCTGTCAAGTTTTCTTCAATTAAATGTAATTTTTTCAGATTGCTCCGTTCCTGCCTTCAGTCAGAACAAGCAGAGAAATAGGTGGAATACCATGACACTGTGAGGTTGGGAAGGTCTGGTCTACAGGGAAATGCAGTAGGATTCATCAGCAACGCTTAGAAGTTTTCTAGTTTATTTTGGGCAATACAAAATATGTAGGTAGGTAGGTATCACAGCACTCTCCAAACTATCAAACTGCAACAAGGTCTTTTACCTTCTCATACCAACATACTCTTCATGCCAGTCCCTCTGTTGCCTTCTCCTAGTCTACCCTCATCCAGAACCTGCTCTTCTCTCTGTTTCTTCCTCAGCTGCTCTCCTTTCCTTGGCTGCCCAACTCCTTAACAGAACCAGCCACAGCTGCACCTTATCTACATCAGCCAACCCACTACCCCTGAAGCCAGCCCACAGCTGGATATTATCAATGATAATTAACCCAGCTTCATTCCTCTACAGGTAGGTAAGTAGGTTGTATGTAGGTGTGTAGAAGCTTTCAAATTTCTGTCCCTAAATGAGTTTCTTAATTTTGGTAGATTTATAGGTGAGATATATAAAGGGTCCAACAAGGATTTGAGCCAAACATTGTGAAACCTGTGTTCTTGCTACACCTGAAACACTTGGCCCAGTCCTCAAGACACTAGCTATTGTTATCACAATTCCCATTTTTAGGTTCCTGTGTAAGCCTTCCTGCAGTGAGCTGTGTCTTTAGGAAAGGGACTCTCAGAAACCAACTGAGCAAGAAACTGCCCTGGCCAACCAGGAATAAAATTCAGATGGAGAGGTAAAAAATGTGGATTTTTGAGTGGCTATGGGGAGTGACATACTGTCCAAGCAGGGGTTCTCAGCTGTGTTCTCTCCAAGTTATATTGTGCTCATTCTTCTCTTTGAAATGAGGTAGAATAGCACCCCTTGTTTTACACTCTTCCTTCTCCATTTGTCAGTGATTAATGGTGAGAACACCAGCTAAGGAAAAGCCATTTGGGTATATGTTTGGCTTAGTTCAGATATTAGTCTGGGTGCCAAATTTTCTACAGGCAAGGCTTAGCAAGAGGATCCAGGACATCTCGGGAAGAGGATTCTCTTGTTCTTCCCTGTAAAACTATTCAATTATATGTAAACAATTACATACTTGTTCAGAAAACCAGCTATTTTTCTAGCCCAGGTGTTGGTACCAGTTTGTGAGAAACAGATTAAAGTCCCAGCACCAACATAGGCCAAAAAAAATGGTGTTTCCACTGGATGTCTCACATCCAGCTGAGCACTCAGACTGGTAGGCTTGTTCAAATGAGCAGGGCATCTTCTTTTCAGGTGAACGTTTATTTTAGGCAGGCTCATGACACACAGGAGAGATAAACATATCTGGCCAGTGGGTCTGAGTTTTCCACATAGGGACCTGTGGCTGGACTGAAGCTCTGTGCAGCTCGCTAGGGTGGGCTTAACACATAGGCAGCTGTCTGTACTCAAGCTTCACCAAGCCTAGCAGTGGGAATGGTGAGCACTGGTTTTGAGGAAGTCAGAGGAACCTCCCAGGTGATTTATGCATCTCAGCTACATCTTACCAGTTCATGAAAAGTGCATTTAATTCTTATGGATACTGCCTTGCCAAGCTGTGATTGAAACAAATTCTGGCACTTGCTCACATTGTTAATTACTGCTGAATATACATTTATGGAGGAGCATGACATGAATTCAGCAGGCCTTTCTGGATGTTGTAGAATGGTTCGGTTGCTTTGGTGAATGTCTGTAGGTTACCATTGCCTTTTAAAAGACCGAAGGTGATAAAGAAACAGATGAGGAGCCTACAGATCTATGCAGATGTGGGCCAGAATGACTTGCTATTACATGATGTCCATCACTGGACAGTGTTCATTCAAACTTCATCCTATACACATTCTCTGACTTTTTAACTTTCAGAGGTCAAGCAAAAAAACCCAAAACTTCAAGGTCAGTGAAGTCTGATGAACACAACAGAGGGCAGAGCTGAGACAGGTCGAATTTGACTACACTGGGAGATGACACATGAGTTAAGCCAATCAAATTCTGACTAAATGTATTGCCAAACAGTAGAATAGGCAGTCCTGCTGTCAACTGAAGCCAAATTCAAGCCATTATTTGACATCAGCATGAATATTAACTGACCCACTTACCATCTTATTTAGGGTGAGAAAAACTGACTTTAAACCAGAAATTGCTAAGAAACAGTCAACATTTTTTATGTAGGCTTCAACTCACTAGCATTAAAATTTCCTTTTGATTCTGCTCTAATCTTTTCTAAACTATTATTAAATGAACCTTTGATTATACAGATAAGTCCACTGGTATGATTGAATGGCTAAGCATTTCTCAGTAGAACTCTTAACATAGCAAATTCCTCATAACAAGATTAAGCACTTTCTTTTATTCTCCATTTACTTATTTACTGACCAAAGGTCCTCAGGAGGAGGATCCATGTCCCAGTGATGTACTGTGGTTTGTTTACCACTGTGAAAGAGTGTAGGGGATGCAAAGACCTGCAGAGGAATATTCTTTCCCACCTTTCAATCCTAGATCAATTTTTTTGGGCTAGAAACATAATGAAAGGGAAACATAGCTACCTCCTGGCTGCAATATGCAGTGCTGTCAAATGGGAGACTGGCAGATTCCCTTTCAAGGGACAGGCTGCCTGCACTGAAACATTAGGCCACAACCCATCAGGTCTACCCTGCCTGCTCTGCCAATGCTGTGCACCAGGAAGGTAGGCTGGGTACCAGCTTGCTGCTGCCCCCGTTAGCTATCCAGAACAGCCACTGCTACCAGTACAGATGTTTCCTCCAGCAGCAGCACTTGCTGTTCTTATCCCTTCATGCCCTACCAGTGCCAGTTCCAAAGTTTTTCCTTCAGCTCTGTCCCTTTCCCTTCCTTTCACAGGAACATCACTGGGACAGCAAAAAAAAAAGTTTTGCTTAATCCTGCTGAGAAGCCCTAAAGTAGCTCTGCAGTCTGTTGTGACAAGCCTCTAGCAGACAGTTAACACCATCTGCAAAGGGACTGTCAGAAAAAGACAATCCTTTACCCTAGAGTAAATGCAGAGTTATAGCTTTATAGTGATGAGGGTGTGACACGGATGTAAGAAACTATGGAATACGGTATTGTTTATTAAGATTTATGTTAAGCCCAATGTAAAGATTAGGCAACAAAAGATAAGATAACCGCCAGGTGTCCAGGATGCCGCTTGTGCATATGAATGAAGGGTCAACACCTCCACTACTTCATGAACACGAAAGTAAAAAAAAAGGTATAAAAAGGGACTGTTTGAACTGCTCAGGACGGCAGTTGGCAGAGCGCAGACTCCCCTGTCGTCCAGCGCTGGTTTTGCTCATATTCTACTTGCTATAATTAATAAAAATTTTAATTGGATTATGATCTATTGTGGTCTCAATTTATAACAATTCTGGTGCCGTGACACGGATAAGGAACGGTGGGCTTTGGTCCTCCGGGGAGGCGCCCCGCGACATTTCGCGGCCCCGCGACCAACAGCTTACTCCAACCTTACCGACGAACCTAAATTCTAGAATAATGAGCAAAGGAGAAACCGGTAAAATCCCATAAAAATTCTGTGCACGGGAGTCCGGACGAAGACGCAGGACGCGTAAGTATATTGCGAATTTGTTCGCGGGTTTGCCGTTCGGGCGGGATTGGGTTTCCTGGAATATAACGAGTGAGTGTATGTTTGTGGATATTCCAGAAGATGGGGGCGAAGGGCAGCAAGCCTTCGACTCCCATGGGAAGGGTACCCACTGTACCTAAGAATACCCCTCTGGCATATATCTTAGACAATTGGAGATATTTCCCTGGAACTCTAGGGAAAGATAAGCAGAAGATGATAGAATATTGTACTAAGATATGGGGAGGGAAGAAGATTTCTAAAAATGTCTTTTGGCCAGTCTATGGGTCAGAAGAAGATTGGGTAAGACAGCAATTAAACCTCTGGGTTAATAATAAAAAACCCCTTAACCCGGAGGAGAGTCGATATGCGGAAGTGTGGCTAGAAAGACCGGGAGCTAGACTTTACCCACTGAATGAAATGAAAACTAAACAAAAGAAAAAGCAGGAAGAGTTGGACGAAACCCTTCTAACCCCCCCTCCTTACATTCCTCCTCCTGCTCCCGCAGAGGTCCCCAGAGCGCCCACTCCCCCACCAGAGTCGGAACAAGGGTCTCCCCCTCTTCCTAGACGCATAACTAGAAGTCAGAAAGGGGCAGCTCAGATGTACCCCCTAAGGGAAATACCCATGGGGGGACCTCAACCTGTGATCGGATATATTTCCGTACCCCTAAACTCGGCTGACCTACGAGATTTTAAAAGAACCAAGATGGGAAACTTAATTGAGGACCCACTCGGAGTGGCAGAAAGATTAAATCAATTTTTTGGGACCAAACCTTTATACTTGGGATGAGATGTAATCTATCCTTGGTCAATTATTTACTACCGAGGAAAGTGATATGATGACGAGCAGGAATGAGACTGTGGGATGCTCAGCATGCCCAGGGACCCCAAGCAGATATTAAATGGCCACTCCAAAGACCTAATTGGGATAATCAGGATCCAGTGCATAGAACTCATATGCAGTACCTGAGAACTATAGTAATTCAGGGGATTAGGGAAGCAGTACCCCGTGGCCAGAATATCAATAAAGCATTTAATGAAATGCAAAAGAAAGATGAAAGCCCTACTGAGTGGCTGGAACGACTGAGGAAAGCCCTTCAGCTGTACTCTGGGGTAAATCCAGACGACCCTTTAGGGCAAGCGCTCCTAAAAACTCAGTTTGTGGCAAATAGGAGAGTCAGGGGCTCTATATCTTAGGGGACCGGAGTCATCATGAGCCCTTGATAAAATTAAAAATAGGTCCCCATAAACAAGAGTTCACCTTTTTAGTAGACACTGGGGCTGAAAAATCAACTATTAAGCAAATACCTGAGGGATGTAAAGTTTCCCCTGAAAAAGTACAAGTAATTGGGGCAAAAGGAGAACCCTTTAAAGTAAGCAAAATCAAAAATGTGGTATTCAAAACTGAAAATAAATTTGGAATGGGTGAACTCTTGCTCGTCCCTGAAGCAGAATTTAATCTGTTAGGACGAGATTTAATTGTTGAATTGCAATTAGAAATTAAAATAAAAAATCAAGAGGTAACAGTAATATGGAGAAATAGTGTGAAATGGCGACAATGGACATCGATTGTGATTGTATATGTCTGCTCAAGGAATGTGGGTGTGGTGACTGGTCATGGGTGCGGTGTCTGGTCACATAGGCACACAGCTCTGAGGACACAACTACAGTTTTGAAGAGACGCCTGCCCCTCCTCCTCTAACAAAGGGGCTATTTAAAAGAGAATGAGAAAAGGATGAGAGATATTCCAATGCTATCTAGAGGGAGGGAGTGCTAAGTCTCCTTGCTGGAGAAGATCGGATGGTCACAAGGACATGAATCACCCACAAACCTGCAAGACCACCACATTCCAGGAAACGGACTGATAAGCTAATTAACATACGAAGCGGGGTTTAGGTAACGAATATGTATAGGCGTTAATTGAATATTCATTTGTTCATTGTATAAATGTGAGATGGTTGGTCACTTCGGGTATGCACGCTTGTGGAGGAGCGATCCCCCGTGCATCTGCGCGCAATAAACATACCTACTTTATAACTTTCGAGTTATAGAGTCTAATTCCGCACGTCACTTGGCTGCTCACCCTGCCAGTCAATTCCCAATTCATGTACAGGTTTTCTTCCACTTTCTTCAAGATCACCCTGTGCATCTGTGGCTTGACTGCCACGCTGCAGGCGGGAGGGAAGTGTGAACCAAAGTGAATTCTCACTGGAATCACAGCGAGTGCCTCTTTTGTGAACATGCATTCTCTCTACTGACTCACACAAAAAAAAGCAGCTCTCCCTGCAGACTCCATCGTGATTCCGAGCTGCAGCCCAAACACATGCAGCCCCACTGAAGAGAAAGCTATACATCCTCTGGTTGCTTCATACCTGTCATATACACACTTCATTTTTCAAGTGACCTACATTGACTTTACATCATACCGAGACACACGACATTTTATTCTTTTCAGTGGCACTCAGATTTGCATCTATGCAATCAGCAGCTGTGTTTAATTAAAAAGCCAGCCCAAGCAGCAGCCTGATAGAAAGCCATTAATACTGTGAAATAATTGAGAGATGAAGAAACGATTGTGTGACCTGACCTTTCCCACTGATCAGCTGGGGAGTGGTGCTTCCCTGAGAGCAGATGCAATCAAGAGCTGATAGAGGTGGAACTGATTAACAGGGCAGATATTATTTGAAGCACCCATCCTTCCCAAGGATGGGGAGAGGGGATTTGTGTAAACTGATCTTCTTTCCTAATGAAGGCATAAATAACAAAGCCTGCAAGGATCCCTCTGCAGGGAGCCATCAGCCCTGCACCAGCCTGCTGAAAAGCAGCAGCAGGGTACTTTGCACTTATGGTACTTATATGGTATATGGTACGTCCCGTTCAGAGGTCTTATAGCATGCCACACCATCAGTGCATTTACCCCGTGGTTCTCTCAAGAGCTGTGCAGAGGATGTTACTGGCATTTTAAAGAAGAGGACACAAATTGGAGCTGAGAGGTTAAGGCTGAAAAAGGATTTTGTGGCAAATCCAGGAAATACAGCTCCCTCCTTCCAGATCCTCACCCCATCCACGACACCAGTCTGCCAGCAGCACTTAAAACACCCACAGATAATAGCTTTCAAAAAGCATGGTGACAACTGGGCATCTTAATCCGTACCACTGTCTCTCACCACTCCTGGTATACATATCTCTGTGACAGATAAAAATCTGGTGCTTTTTACTTTTGACCCATCCTGTTAGCAGACATTTATCAATTGGGAGCTTACGGTATATCACAGGCAAGTATGTTCCACCTCCTTAGTCTCATGTTTAGACCATTAATTATGGTATATCCTTATTTTCCATTTAAAAAGGCCAGTTTCTAGACACTGATTCAAGATCTAGCTTTTTCATGGGACTGAATCTATTTTTCAACATGTGGAGTTTTCTCTTGCCACTCCAAGGGTGATAGCTGACTGCAGCCTGCACTGCAGTCATGGTCCATGGCTTTCCCTTAGGCGTCCTCCGGAGAGCCCTGCTTTCCAGAGCACGGCTCTCTTGATCCCGAGGGAGTAAAGACACTTTTCTCCTGCAGCCCCAGCTCTGGAGAGGACCATGGGTTTCATGTGAATCCTTGGCTAGGTGAATTTGGGGCTGGCAGGGAGCAGCTCCTGGTGCTTTGTCTCAGGTCCCCACACCTTACTGGCCCCACAGAACATACAAGGAATTTACTACCCACCTTACATGTTGTCTTCCAAGTGACCTTAATTGTAATTTCAAGACCTCAGCCCTTGCACTGAATCTGCCCCCAGCTCTATACTAGCTGGAAATGCCCTACATTTGCCTATGTTAAGTACGGTCAACTCAGGATCACAAGTCTCTACACAACCACCAGCTTCCAATCCCATAATTAATTAAACCTTATCATCCCTGTATGAAGCCCAGCCTTAGATGCAATACGTGTCACCATGCAAGGGAAGTCAGCATCTCTGACAAGTACAGGTACACAGCCCTGGTGCACTCATTGGGGGATGTGTAGGACCCCATCCATGGGTAGCACACACTGCCACTGGCACAGATCTCACATGGGCAGACACCAGTTGAGTCAGACCTGTCCCCAAGAGTCACAGCATGGTCATGGCTCCATATAAATAGATGGGATGGACTGACCCCAGATTTTAATGCCAGAAATGAGCCTTTATAATCACCTGCTATTTTTAGCATCTGACTCAAGAATCTCACAGAACAGCATTTATAGCCTACTCCAAACAGAAGCTACCTTGTAGAGGGGCAAACACATTTGGCTGCTGGACTGCAGGCAAGGGTGTAACTACAATACCTCTGCATGCATATGCCCATGGGCTGCTCTCTGCATTGCCCCTCTAGAAAACATTTGTGATTCAGTTCCCATCACAAGAACCTTTCTACTAGTGAACATCTGACATCTTCCAGTGGGTTTATCGTACAGATCTTCTGTGTGGTCAGGACACCTACTATGGTACACATACACATTATTGTGTTAGTGTAATGGGCTGGAAATGCAGGGACAGGGCCTGTGCTACCAGCACACGTGGTCTATGTGCATCCTAATGCCATACTAGAAGCCCAGGGCACACCAGCATCCTTGCCCAGTGCCCTGGTCTACATGGAAAGGAAACTGAGGCAGACACTAGAGATACAGATGGGTCTGGGTGTCAGGGGTAGGACTGCAATCACACTATAAACCTTAGGTCCGGACTAAGGTCCAGAGCTTTAAATGTTGATAATCAGGCACCAAATGTGATTAATGTCACTGCATGAAAGCCCTGCACACCTCCAGGGGTGGCCTATCTGACAGCAGAAAGATGGCTCTCAGAGGGCTGACCCTGGGTTTTTTGAGGCATTTCACAGTGCACGGATCACAGCTGCCTTCTCTGTTCCTCGGCTGCAGTCACGGTGGAGGCCCCAGAAACAGCAATAAGAACCTGACAGTGCTATACAAAACTCCTAAATGCAACATGGTGATTTCCAGGCTCATGTTTGACCAGGCGGTAAGATAACCCCTGCCTTCAGACACATACATACCATTTAACCACACACTTAACACCTCTGCAGCTTGTTCACACATTACGTGCTCACGGTCTTACCACCAGCATGACAACTGTAACAAAAGGAATTCTATTTTTAACCCAATTACTGTTGATAGCACACCACAGACATTATGGGAAACCTGTGGGCTATGTTTCCTGAAGGACAGCTCAGTCACCAGACAACAAGCCATGCTCCCAGGGCCAGGTGACGCCACCGTCACGCCTCCAAGACCCACCTTGCTGGTGAGAGCCACCGACTTCACCTTCCTGCACCCCCTGCTGCACTTTGTCTCCTGGCTCTGCCCCATCTCTTCCCCTTGCTGGAGCAGCCCAGCCCAGCTCAGCCCCAACTCTTCCTCCTCATGGGATTTCTTGATGGCTGGCAGCCCGCCTAGAGGCAAGCAGGAGGTTATCATATAACCTATAGCTAGACACTTTGGGAAATAGAGAAAAAAACAAAACCAAAATAAAGCTGGCAGATGTGCTGGCTGGAAAGAGAGGACACGGCCAGGAAAACCCAAACTGGTGGCAGCTACCGCCAGCAAAACCCTCCTCATGATGTGCCTATTTCCCACTGAACAGCAAACAACAGTGATAAATATATGTAATGTTTCGTTGCTAAAATGATTTGTGCTTTAGATAAGGATACTGGACTCCTCACTGTAATGCAGGCATGTAAATTACCAGTTCACAAACTCAAGCACAGAGACAATAACTGATGTGGCACAAATTGTCACTGCTGCATATTTTTAGACTCTTGTAGGCGTTTGTAGTCATACCAAAGTGCCTTGATGATTTTTCATGCATTTTTCCAGCAGGAATGAAGATGGCTTCTTGAACTGGAGTATAATGACCAGTGTGCAAAAAAATGACCAAGTTACTGTGTTTTCCCCTGAGGGCAGAACAGATTTGGGGGGGACAAGAGCAATTCTGAGGCTGCACGGCCATTTCTTCTGCTTTCTCTCTGAAGGTCTTTCTGATGTCAGCCAGAAACATTTTTCATTACTCTACCCATTTTACCATGCTCTTAAGTAGAGATGTACTCCTCACAGGTTGCAGAAAGATTTCACTTACAGAATTTTAGGCATGGGCTTTCTCCCTTGCACTCCCTGAAGGCGTGCAACACAAATTAAACCCAGATGCTTTAATTTCATTATAAAGGAAAACCTCTGAAAAATTGATTTGAGTGGGTAGCAGGCTCACAGTTCCTACAAGATCAGTGCCAAGTGGTTCAGGAAATAATGTTGTTTCTCCCCAGGACTCTGGCAGGGCTGAACCAAGCCCTGCAGTGAGCTGGGACTGAGGAGCAGTGGGAGAGCTGGAGGACAGCACTTGGCTCCTTACAGTTCTGCCCATTGCAAGGATGCTCACATCCAACAGCTTTCTTGGGGCTGGGGACAGGATTCTAAGATGATGCTCAGACTGTGGTTCATCTCTGATTAAATCAGGGTTTGTTGGGAGAGAGAGGCAGTGAGAGCAAGGAATGACTCCGTTATATGTGAGGCATTTGCCATCATGGAGAAGCTTTTCAGCAGCTTCCACCAAAAATCCTCATCTCCAGATTAAACAGTAAGTGCCTCAATGTAATGATTACATGTTGATGGTTTTTTAATATCTATAACTATATTTGCCTGTATGTGCACACGTGTGCAAATGTGTATCTGCAAACAGGCGTCTCTGTATAATAACACCCACAATCAGACTCAGATCTGCCTGAGGCCACATATACTTTAAAAAGTGCTTTTTGCTCAGAGGTTTACTCTAAGGGCTCTACAAGCTGGATGAAATTTCTAGTGCCTCCACCCGCAGTGCTTGGATGCTTTTCATGGCCTGCTTTTGGGCTCCTCTGATAGGAGGATTCATGAGATACAGAGGGGAAAAAACAAAATGTATTAATAGAGTCATCCCGTTCTTAAAACCACCATGCATGCCTGGGTGTGCACACAGATTGCAGGACCCAACCTTGCTTTCAAACTGTCCGTATTTATTTTTGGCTAGTGCATAGTGAGCCCTGGGCTTCAGGAAGTGCTGTTGGAACACAGTACAGCAACATTTCATGTCTCTGAAATCGCCTGTACAGAGCAACTCGCACCACCAAGATGGAAATGTGGTTGTGCATAAGGTTACAAGCACTGAGTTTTCACTGCATTACAACTTGATGGGTCCGAAAGGCATGGTGGGATCATTCAACTTGAACCTACGCCCCCCAGCCTGGTGGTTCATCTCATCCTTGGCTGTCTTGGGAGAGAGGGCTGCCAGCAGTATGGCTCTGCTCACTTCTGTCAAGGAGGCTTTACTGATATGAGGGAATTGTGCCCTGTGATGCTTGGAAAGGGCTTGGACTATTATCTTGAAAATAATACATTATCCCTGTTGGATCAGTTCCAGTATACGTTGCTGGTTTTCCATTTGAAAGTCATAATAATAACTCACATGCATTTAAAATCAGTTTGCTGTGATTTAGTGACAAGGAATGCAAAAGGCAGTCATGTAATTATGCTCCAGGGACAATGGGTCTGTGTGAGCTTAATGTCAAGGCCTTCTGTGCACGAGGTGCTGGCGTTATTTTGGATATCTATCCCTTTTTCTGGAATGGATCCCTGCAAATGGAGGTGAGGGCAGTGGGCAGCAAATGCCAGGGGCAGATAGAACAGGGAGAGGGGTTGGGGTGGAAGGTAGGGACAGGAAGGGGTGGGAAGGACCCATCCAGGGCAAGGTGGGGGTCACAGGTAGGCAGAGCAGGAGTGCTCAGATCAGTCAGATCCACACATGCAACTCCTTCCCAACACTACACTGCTAGGGAAGGATATCGGTCCTTCCTCCCTCTCCCCTGCCCTGCCTTGGGGGTCTGGCCAGGAGTGCAACTGGCAGTCTGTAATACATAGAGCAATTCAAACATCAACACAGTGGTCAAAGGGGGCCAAAGAATCAAAAAAAAATGTTGGGAATTATCTGGAAAGAAACAGAGTAGAGCAGAAAATGTATGTATGCCACTGTAGAATTCAGTGGTGTGTCACCTTTTGGACAATGTGTGTGGGTCTGTTATACCCATGTCCAGGAGCAGGGAGCTGGCTGGAAGCTGGAAGCTGGCTCCATGCCCTAACTAATACTGGTAGCTTCTGCGATTGTTAAAGAACTTATAGATGTTTTGCCTGAGGTTGGGGGAGAAGGCGAGTTCTTGCAAGTACTTACTGTGTAGGAAGGACCAGATGGCAAAATACTACATCAGTAATAAAGCCTCACCAGTAGTCCACTTGCAACATAGCTGTCCCATAACACAGTTAGAAATATAGTGGAACTGGGATCTTATTGTGTTTCATAGGTTTTCTCAAATACCTGAGAATAGTTGCTATGGGCACAGCTAAAGAAAGATTCTAGCAAGGTTTAGACATGGCCTTAAAACACTATATTTTCCTCATTATTATTTTCATTCTCAAAAAGAACTTCTAAAGGATTTCAGGAATACTTAGTTTTTTCAATGCATGCACTGTCTGCCTGGGGAGAATGCCCTGAAGGCCTCCAGCAGGCATCCTCCAGGCCTGGCCATACCATCTGGAGATGATGCCATCTCAGAGTTGTGCCAGTGGGAAAGACCAGGGCAGCAGATAATTCAAATAGGGAATAGCTGTGTAAATACTTTCTAAAGCAAAGTGTGTGGTTGCCCATAAAAGCATTTCTTTGCTATGCTGGCAAGTGTTAAAGAAAACCTGCAGCGCCTGTCATGGCAGTGCCACCTCATGCTCCTGCGGCTGGGCTCTGAAACATGGATGCAACTGGGAGATGTAGCTGAGAGTGGGCTAAACTGCACCGTTTAAAGGCAAACCAGCAGATTCAGGCAGCTCTCAAATTCAGCCAATGCCTGGGAGTTCAAAGGAAGGCTAAGGGGTTGCATGCTCCTCCTGGTGGGGGGAAAAGCACAGCTAAGCTCCCGGATCACCAAACTTTCAGAAAGGGGATGTCTCTGCTAGAAGAGGGAAGCCTACGAGTGTACTGGGAAGAGCAGAGATGGCCAAGTCTGTATTACTGAATTGCTGAATTGCTGCTGCAAAGGGTTAATGTGGATGATGGGGCAGAGCGCACCCTCAGCAAGTCTGCTGATGACACTGAACTGGCAAGAGAGGCTGACATGCCAGAGGGTTGTGCTGCCATCCAGAGGGACCAAAACAGGCTGGAGAAATGGGCTGACAGGAACTTCATTAAATTCAACAAGAAGAAAAGCGAAGTCCTGCACCTGGGGAGGAACAATTCCAGGCACACCCAGCTAGCAGGAAAGCAGCTTGGCAGAAAAGGACCCGGGGTGCCTGGTGGACACCAAGTTGACCATTAGACAACAACATGCCTTTGCTGCAAAGAAGGTGAATGGTAAACTGGCCTGCATTAGCAGGACTGTTGCCAGCAGGTTGAAGGAGTTGATCCTTCCTCTCTGCTTAGCCCTGGTGAGGCCACTCCTGGAGTGCTGTGTCCAGTGCTGGGCTCTCTATTACGAGAGAGACAGGGAACTACTGGAGAGAGTCCAACAAAGAGACACAAAGATGATGAAGGGACTGGAGCACCTCTCCTATGAGGAAAGGCTGAGAAAGCTGGGACTGTTCAGCCTGGAGAAGGCTCAGAGGGGTCTCATCAATATACATATAGATAACTGAAAGGAGGGTGCTAAGAGAGCGGAGCCAGGCTCTTCCCAGTGGTGCCCAGTGACAGGACCAGAGGCAATGGGCACAAACTGAAACTCAGGGGGTTGCCTCTGAACATCAGGAAACACTTTTTTTCCACTGGGGGTGTGACAGAGCACTGGCACAGGTTGCCCAGAGAGGCTGTGGAGTCTCCATCCTTGGAGATATTCAAAAGCTGTCTGGACACGGTCCTGGGCAACTGGCTCTAGGTGACCCTTCTTGAGCATGAGGTATTGGACCAGAAGACCTTCAGAGGTCCCTTCCAACCTGAACCGATCTGTAGTTCTGTGAATCTAATTGCTCCACCAGCATGTGCTCTTAACACATTACCCTTTCACATTAAAACTTTCTTAGCAATGAGGTGGCATGGAGAAAAGCTGGTAAATGTTGGTTGACGTTTATTACCTCTTTCCAGTTCTCAACTTCTGGAGGCAGGGACAAGCAGTGCATTCCCATATGGCAACAGGACTGTCTCTGGAAAATGTGTGTTCCCAACACGGTGATACGTGATCCTCGGCACGGGACCAGCGATGGTGGCAACAGCGCATCTGACGTGGACAGAGGCACAGGATGTCCACATGGCCTTTTGTGGCTGAAACACATTCTCCAGCTTTCTGAGGCCATGGGAAATGCTGGTTCCTGGTTCTTCCTGTAGGCAAACCAACCTTTTTGAGTAGGAAAGCCAGCTCCCAGATCCCTGGTAATTGCTTTTGTGGTAAATACAGTTGGGGCTGAATAGCACTAATAAGGATAGATTTTCTGCAATTAATTATTTTCAAAAAGAACTGGGATTCAGCCAAATGCTAACGAAGTCAGATGGAAACGGGAGCTGGGCCATGCATGAAGCAATGAAAAAGCTTTACCAGCAGTTTAAAAACTGTAACATTTTCTTCACAAAACTAGATGGATACATCTTTCTGCAGCCCTTTGCAGTCACTTTTCACACTTGAGCTCTCCATTCCTTCTGCAAATGGCATCACTCAAATCCTGCACTAGTATTTTAAAAGAGAAACTGATCTAAGAGGAAAGACTGCCGTACAGTGGGAAAGCCTGAGCCAGAACTTGAAAGTACTAACAGAGTGAATGAGAAATATCTTGTTTAGTCTGAAATAACTTGCTTAGCGTGGAAAATAGGATGGGGAGAAAGGCAAAATGGAAATAAACCCATGCAAGCAGGGGGACTGCCTAATATTTTTTAAGCATCAGATAGAAAAGAGATATAGGGACTCAGGGGCTTGCAGGGCTGTATGTTGTGCTGTCATGACTGGCCTTAGGTTAAATAAATGAGAGGGGCTGGTGGTTTTGATCCTACACCCACCTGCAAGAGCAGCAATAAGCCAAGGTAATGAGAACTGTTTGACCACACAGAGCTACCGGGGAGTGGACGGCAGGGTGAGTGGTAGACAAAATCCCTGTGCTGACACATTGCTAGTGACTGGGATGACTGGTGGTCTGTATATTTCAAATGAGACCATGTGGATTGTCAGCTCTTTTTTTCCCAAAGGTTTTCAATCCTATTTTGGAGTAACAGTCAAAGTGTATGGCTCATCCAGCACATGGGTATTTACTATCTGGCAGCCAGGTTCTCAAGTTTTTGCTGTATAGAAATATGCTCGCCTCACTTTATGCACCTTCTGTTAGGCATGAATAACAGCTTCCCTGAAACCTTCCCATTCATGTGCAAATAAATAACATGGAGGTCTTGCCAATGTCTCCTCCATATTTCAGGAAAGCTCTGACAGCCTCCTCTTTTTCCAAATCACCCAGCCTCTATTAGAAGCATTTTTTTAATTATTTTTTTTTTAAATCAGTTGTTTGGAATTGCTGGGTTTCAGAGTCCAGGAGAGGGTAAGGCAGACAACTTTGCTGGGGACAAACAGATGAGAGCTGTAAAGACCAGAAAAGGGAAATGTATAATCACCCTGATAAAAAGTGTTCTTACAATCCGTACTAAGTTATTGAGAAATAACTAGTTGCCTTCACGCCCCTTGACGGTGGGCTGCCATTAGCCAGAATTATTATTGTGCTTTAACCTGGCAAGTAGCTAAACACCACACAGCTGCTCACTCAGCCCTCCCACCCAGGGTGGAACAAGGGAGAGAACCGAGTCACTTGACAGAGAGGGCTTGCAATCAGACTCTAAATTGGAATATGCATTGTCCAAAAACCTACAACGCCCAAGAAAGCTTGTGTTTGTTTCTTACTAGCTGGTGGAGGCATTGCTGTTATTTTATTGATCACATCTGTTGGGATCTCACAACATCCATCTTGCCATTTTATTCCTGAAAACTGGGTCTTCTGTACAGGTCCCTTGACCTTGCTTTGTTTCATGGCAAAACTGGCTTGCAGAAGGGTTTGGACTATTTTCTTCCCCTTCTCAAACAGGGTGACAACTTACTTCTCCCAAACATTGTACTACTTTTTCTGGATTCTGGGCTCGCTCAAGGGTGAAGTTCCAAACCACTAGAGGTGCCCACTGTCCTAGGCACTTGCCCATACTACCCCACACACCCTGCCACTCATAAGTAGCCAGACTCAGGGCAGATCTCTGGGTGGTATTCTTAAATAGTTGTTTTAACCTTAAACAAGACCTGGAACACATTCAGGAAGCATAGCAATAGGAACATGCTGATTTGAACATCCGGAGGATATTTAAAATTCTCAAAAGCTATTGTAATTAGCCTGAAGGAGAGGGGGAAGGTGGAGGAAGGTGTCTCCCCCATAGATTGGCTCTCTGAGGAGAAAAGGTAAAAGGTGTAATTACTAATGTTTTCTGATAAACAGCTCCCAAAGCACAGAGATAATGGCAATGCTGAGTACAAATACCAGATTAGTTTCATGATCAGCAATTCTATCATAGCATAAGCCAGTGTTACAAAGTACAACAAACCGATAACCTTAACCCAGCCCCCAGAGGTGATAAACAGCACAACAGGAAACATATACAGCAAGTGAGGTGTTGGACAGTGCAACCCTGAGAACAAGCGCAACAGCTCTGAGGGCAAATAAATCAACATTGTGACCAGCAACTATTAAATTAATATAATAAATGTTTATAGCAAATTTGTTTTAACACACTGTGGTCAGATCTGTGGTTATCTCAACCCTTCCTGCCCCCGTGTTGGGCACCCAGAAAAGACAGTCGTGATTTAACTTGGCACATAGCTAAACACCACATCACCACTAGCTCACTGCCCCCACCTCAGTGGGATGGGATGAGGGAGATAACTGGGGAAAAAAAGTAAAATTCATGGACCGAGGTAATAACAGGACAGAAGTTTAATAGGACAGAAATGGAAGGGAAAATAATAATAATGATAATAATGATGATGAAGATGATAATAATAATAATAATAATAATAGAATTAAAACATACAGAACAAGTGATGCGTAATGCAGTTTCCCATCACCCGCTGACCGATGCCCAGCCAGTTCCCGAGCAGCAGCCCCCGGCCAGCTTTGCCCCTGGTTTATATGCTGAGCGTGGCACCGTATGGTATGGAATATCCTTGTGGTCAGCTGGGGTCAGCTGTCCCGGCTGTGTCCCCTCCCAGCTTCTTGTGCCCCTCAACCTACTTGGTGGTGGGGTGGGGTGAGAAGATGAAAAGTCCTTGCCTTAGTACAAACACTGCTTAGAAACAACTAAAAACACAGTGTGTTATCAACATTATTCTCATCCTAAATCCAAAACACAGCACTGTACCAGCTACTAGGAATAAAATTAACTCTATTCCAGCTGAAACCAAGACAATGATACAAATAGAATTACTCAAACCAGGCAGTTTGAAAGTCCTTCCTATTCCTCTGCTCCACGTCTCCAGCTATGTCTCTGTCTGGGATTTCCAGGTCTGAAATATGTTAAAAGATGCCTTGCAAATGTCTACAAGGTTTGATACAGTATGCATGTGTGGGATTTCCTGCACATACTGTATGAAGTTGACCTGCATATGGACAATGGCCATTTGCCAAGGACACGGCTGTGTCTGGCAGCTGGCTCAGAATTACTGTGAATATCCAGAGGCTATGGGCAAATGCTCAAAATCTTCCAATGCTGTCACAAGTTTCTAGGCAGAAAAAGAAACCACCGCATGTGGAAAAGACCCAGGCATATGTCAGCCCCAATTACATGTCTGGGGATAATACACCTGAGTTCCACACTTCTGAACAAGGTACACTAGTCCACTTCAACCTTAGCAGGGTGAAGAAAGGGGAGGTGGACCTGAAGCCAGTGAATGATGACCCAGGCCAACAGTGTCAGCATTGCTCCAGTCTGTGCGCCCCATAGCACTGAAAAAATAAAGTTGACACTGGGATCTGCAAAAACTGCACATAATCCACTGGTGATGCTGGAATCCACCTTCAGAGGCAACAAGGAGGCTTTTTCTCTCAGTAAAACAGAAGAAGTGGCATAAGAGCCTGGCAATTTAGGTTTGGTTTCTCCAGACTCTGCCCTTGAGCTGCTATGCATGTGGCAGTATCTGTTGCATTTCCACACACAAATTCCAAAGCATGTTACACACGGGACACCAGCTAAACCTGTAGGGGAAGATGAGAAACAGAGGAGTAAAGTATTACGAATTTAACTGGCCTACGTACATCCTCTTGCCAGGCCAATGACTTAAGCTTGGAGTGTCCTTATTAAGTAAATGGAAATATAATTTTCTTTCTGAGGCAATAGGACACCCTCATCAGAGGAGAAATTATGGTCATCAAAGCACCAAACTGTAAACAGGAACCTTGGGATCAATAGAAAACCAAAAAGAAAAGAAAAAGGACTAATGTTCTCTCATATTAACAGAGGATAAAACGTGATAGCAGCTGATGCAGGTGAAGCAGCCCTCTGGGAAATGTGCTACCACTTTCTAGTTATTGCTTTGGTACTGCCCTGTATGCAGGTGATTGTGTCCAGAGCTGGAATTGCTTGGAGTTTCATGGCTTGCTCTGTCTTGCTCTGTGCCCCAGTGCCTGTCTGAACAACTCACCAGAATAAAGAGAATATATCATTTACTGTGGTCTGCTATTTATGCCTCTTTTTTTTTTTTTTTTTTTGGTTCTTGGGTGTTAAAAACACTTTTTTTGCTGAAGCCACTCTATGCATTGCAAAAATACTGTGGCCGGATGTGTATACATATAGCATAGTAAATTAAATGGTGAGAGTGTTAATACTGGTATAGGTGCAGTCATTCTCATTACACCTACTGCCATTTCTAAACATGTGTTTTAATAAAGAAGTAAGCAGAAGAGCGTGCAGAGGGACCGCTGTCATCAGCACAGATGGGTAAACGTGATGCACAGAGAATACACACCTCGTAGCAGAACTTGTAATCTTCTCATTTCATTACTCTTCAGGTCTCTTATAATGGGGTTTTTCAACGTGTCTCTTTTCTGACTTACACAAGAAGTTGAAAATGATGGAAGAGCTAGTGAGAATGGAGAGGGGGAAGAAGTTGTTGGGGAAACAATCATACATGTCTGAATCAGAGACTAGTAACTTGTCTGTTGGTGAGCTATGTTTACGTTCCTTTGTTTTTATGAACCCAAAAGTGAGTTCTTTTAAATTCAATTTTTATTTTATTTGGTTTTTTTACAAACAAGACAAGCAATCAGGAGAACAAGGCAAGATGGTGGTGAAGAGGCATGGCTGAAACACAAAACGTCCCAGTCCCTGCTGGGGTCAGACACCACTCAGGTCACATCACCTGTGCCTCAGCTCAGCCTTGTGTAAGATGCGATCAGCTCTTTCCTCGTGGAAGTGGCTTGACGTTTTATTGCTGTATAACACCTTTATCTCAGGGCTTACATTTAACAAATGCACAGGGAGTTAAATAACAACAGCAATGACAGCATTACTAAATCAGTGGTGTGCTTTCTCATAGAATTTGACACTTTTCAAAGGAGGAAAATAGTGAGGCTGCTTTGGGCTCAGCCTTGTTTTCACCTCCCTTCCCATCTCTCCCTCCCAGCAGTGCTGTAGAGGCCTTGCCCTCCCTGGGCCAAGATCCTGGGATGAAACTTGCAGAGCAAAGCTGCTTTTCTTGTTACTTCTGAAGATCTCTCGAGAGCAAGCCTATTTTTCTACTGACTTATATTGGTCCAACCTGCTTACTATTTAAGCAAGAGGATCTTTTCTTACAGCCCAGTGTGTTCAGAAGGGAAAGCTCTGTCAAATTCTCATTTTCTCCCTTCTTTTTAAGCACATGGAGTTGTTGCTGTAGCCATTAATAACTGGTTAATGGCTTGTGCAGAGAAAAAACTTAACCTGCTGCCTCTGCAGTGAAACCTGCCTGGAAATCACAGGGTTTGGGGTGCACCCAGCTCCAGCTGTAAGCTGCAGTGGGTGCCGGCCAGACCCCAGCAGCCCTCTGAACAGCTGAGGCTTTCCACCCTCTGGGATCCCAGAGAGAAGTGCTGCAGTGGCCTGAAAATCTGGGTGTCCTCTCCCTACAAAAGCCACCCACACATCTCAGTTCCTCTTAGCTCCGCACCTGGGTCACAACAGCCCCAGGCAGCACTACAGGCTTGGGGCAGAGTGGCAGGAAAGCTGCCTGGTGGAAAAGGCCCTGGGGGTGCTGGTTGACAGCTGGCTGGACATGAGCCAGCAGTGTGCCCAGACAGCCAAGAAGGCCAGCAGCATCCTGGCTTGCATCAGGAACAGTGTGGCCAGCGGGACAAGGGCAGTGAGCGTCCCCCTGTACTGGGCACTGGTGAGGCCGCACCTCGAATCCTGTGCTCAGTTTTGGGCCCCTCACTGCAAGACAGACACTGAGGTGCTGGAGCGTGTCCAGAGACGGGCCACGGAGCTGGTGAAGGGTCTGGAGCACAAGTCTGATGAGGAGCAGCTGAGGGAACTGGGGCTGTTCAGCCTGGAGAGGAGGAGGCTCAGGGCAGACCTTACTGCTTTCTACAGCTGCCTGAAATGGGGGTGTAGTGAGGTGGGGGTCGGTCTCTTCTCCCAAGTAAAAAATGATAGGATGAGAGGAAACAGTCTCAAGTTGCACAAGGGGAGGTTTATTAGGGAAAATTTCTTCACTGAAAGGGTTGTCAAGTGTTGGAACAGGCTGCCCAGGGAAGTGGTTGAGTCACCATCCCTGGACATATTTAAAAGATGTGTAGATGTGGTGCTTGGGGACATGGTTTAGTGGTGGACTTGGCAGTGCTGGGTTAATGGCTGGACTCGATGATCTCAAAGTCTTTTCCAACCTAAAAAATTCTGTGATTCTACTATTCTCTCTCTGTTCATCACAGGTCACAGTGAGCATCTCCTACGATACCTGTGTACCTTGCAAACGTTTCTCCTTGTAGTTTCCCTTTCCCACCTTACCCAATAGTCCCATATAAGCCCATATTTTACGGTCCATAGACCATACAAGTCATACAGTTCTGGCTGCTCAGCTATCACCTGCCATGGCAGTCATGAGTGAAAATCAGGCAGCCTTTTGTCAGCATAGACAGGAGTTGCCTGGTGTCCCTGACCCTGCCAGCGAGGCCAGGAGTGGGCTACAGCAAACCTTCATGGAAAAGGGAGATAAGCTAGGGCAGAGGCACTCTGGCCACCACATCCTTCCATGAGTGCTGCCGGCTGGCAGGGCAGGACAGGTCCAGCAGGAGCTCACGCCCAGCACCCACTGCTGGCTTTCTCAGCCCACCCGTCCCAGCGGTGGGTACCTGCACCTGCAGAGGCAGGCGAGTGCAGGCATCTTCACCCAAAACTTCCCTTTCAACAGCTTCTTGTGAGCTACAGCTATAAACCATCTTGCTGCAACATGGCCTTGCCCAGGGTAGCATTGCCCAGGCCACCTTTACAGACAAAATCTGCCTCCCTCATGGGTGTGAAGCAAGCAGCACGCTACCCAAAAGCCTTGCCTCTCTCCCCTTCATCTCCAAGATGATGATATGCTTAACGAGCTCCATGGTCTGCAAAGAGGACAATCAAACAACAGCTTCTGAGTAAGTTACTCATGGCACGAATATATTGGCAGGTGTATGTGGTTTTTTTAATTCTCCTGACATAGTGAGAGGATAAAATTCCCAACACAAATGGCAACTCTGCAGCATGTATCTGACATAATTACAGTAATTACATTGTCTCCGCACTTTTTTATAAATCAGTGACAGTATATATTTAATGAGTTTTTTCCTGTTCAGCAGGTTGTTCCCAGCTGCTCAGATTTGCAACTGCAATGCAGAGATAACTTAAAATAACTTTAACCCTTAGAAGCGATGCCCCTTTCTGCGGGGACGCAGGCGAGTCTTTTGGAGCAGGGCCTAACTCTGCACGCCCTTCCCTTCCCGGCACTGCTGGAAAGCACAGACAGGCCTTGGAGCAAGCCCCCACACAGGTCTCATTTCCCCTGGTGAGTAAAATTTTGCCAGTTCTGCCTGCATGAGCTGGATGCAGTAGGTGTGAGCACTGTCAGGATTAACCTGCTTGTAACCTGCGTGCAGGACATGAGCCATGCACTGTGTCACACTTAAAAAGAGGTAGCAGTGGAGAAAAAAACCAGTTTGGTGAACTTCTTTCAAACCCAGCCTATTTATTCATTTTACAGATAGTCATCTGGATTTGGGGTAGCTCCCTAAGTGTTTAGGGGTGTCAAATATTCAGATTTATGCCTAATTTTTTTTTGTCTGTCTGTCATGAGACACATGCAGCTGTAGTTCAGAGAAGCACTGCGCATGTCACCTTATCTTCATTGACTCCAGAAGGATTTACACTTGTGCTTTGATGCTCTCCTGAACAGAAACACGTTCCTGGAGCCTTACGGTGCAGGTCTAGATGGCGACTTCCCCGAAGGTAAGAGTTTGTTTAAAACAAAACCCAACCAAAGAAGCAGTCTTGCACCCTCAGCTGCCTGTGGAGTTTAAACTCACATTGTGCAGGTTTGTTCTGAGGGTGCAGGCACCATGCTTTGCCTTCCTGCAGGACTGCTTTTCTTCTTGAATATCAGCTTGTTGAAGGCAAAAGAAAGTTAACAATAATTTCAGCAGACACCAATTATGTGACTTAAACTTCCCCCTTTGCATTTTTTCCCTCACTGCTAACCAGCAGTGAATGTATTGTATCTTTAAATGCTTTACAGATTAAGGGGATTCTCTGGCTGGGGCTGGACCTGCAGTGACATCTCGTGGTCCCCCATGAAGCAAGGTGCCGGCGGACCAGGCAGCATAGCCTCCCAGCCTGAACCTCGCACCAATGCCCCTGGACCACAGCACTGACCAGCACAAATCTCCCAGGGGATTTACCTCCACCTGGGGCAACTAAATGCCCAAGTGGGGAAACAAACACACACCTCCTCCTGCGACACCCCCTTTCCCTTCCCCTGCAGTGCCACATGAAACTTCAGAAATCATGAAGATAAACAAATCATGAAAATCAGATCATTACATGGAGAGTCTGTGGATGGGCCGTGCTTGCCCGCAAAGTCTGGGTGCTTTTAATTTGAGACAAGGAAAGGAATTAACCTGCCTTCTCCCACATTTGTGCCTGTCTGAAACTCACATGTGAACAGGATGCTTTGCGCTTTACCACTTCTTCTTTTGTTGTGACTCTCAAACAATTTCCCACTGAAAACCAACACGCTTGCTGTTGGCATCTTAGTAGAGGAAATTAAATCCAGCATTTCAGTGTTATCTGATTTCCCATCCCTGTACACCACTGTATAATTTCACCACCTACTCACTTGTTTTCTTCACAGGCAAGTGCATTCAGAGAAAATACAATCTTTGGAAGAATATTTAGTCAGAGAAAGGTTGTAATCAGCTTGGATAGAAATCAGACAGTTAATTTGCTTGAAAAAGGGGGAAGGGAGGAGGAAATTAAATGGAATAATTTATTTCCTGTGAACCTAGGGCACCAAAAATTTTATGGCAAAACTATAGCATGAGAAGGAAAACAGTTGAAAAGCTTCACAGGAAACACTGCTCCTTAGCTATTGCACTAAAAATAACATGAAAGCCAAAGTAAAAGATCTGATTCCTTAGACATCTTCTGTGTTCGTTAAAGAAAAAAGTTACAGAAAAAGACTCATGAACTTTTCCCAGGGCAAAATAACTAGACATCCCATTTAAATCATCAGATATATCAACATGTAGAGTCAGATCAGCAATGACTGAGTCATGTTGGGAGAACGTCCAGAATGTAGACGCCTAAGACCAAAACTGGGATTTAAAAAGCTCCTCCACACTGTCTAATCCATCTAAATAGTCGTGGGAAAAAGGAGAAGCATGGTGCACTGGCGAGCAGCCAGGGCACTGAGCTTAGGGATTACCCCAAGAGCCTGTCCTCTTGGGCACTTTCCTCCAGCCCTTTTACTGGACTGGGATCACAGCGCAGAGGAGCCCCAGCCACAGGCCAGCACTTCACTCTGCCAGAGGCTCCACAGGTGGATGGACCTAGTGAAGATAAGGAAAGCTCATAATTATGTTACATGGAAATGCAGATGCTGTCCTCCACCTCATATGCCCCTCCAGCGAGTCAGCTCAAGTTCAACAGTTTAACAAGAGCACACGATCACAAGTGTCAGCACTACACTTATATTTCTTTTTCTTGACTATCTGTAGTTATTCTAACTTCCTTTAGGCATTTATGCAAGTTTCACAGCAGTTTACGGTCTAAGACATTATGCAAATATAGTTAGGAAAGCTTAACGTATTTTCTAGTTCCTTTTGAGTTATTAAACAAAGTCAAAGCTGATCTTTCTTCCAGTCCTTTGGCACCTCTTGAGAGCAGGATATTGTGATCAGTCCTCTACTCCAGTAATTTTCTAGTTCATTGTATGTTCACAGAAAGAAGAGAAAGCCTGGCAGGAGAGAAGGTCAGGAGATTGTCCAGGACAGTCGTCTGCCCCAAGGCAGGATTCACCTTTAGCTAACACATTTTCATCAGGTACGTGCCTGATTGCCACACGCATCTGAAGAGCCCCCCTCAGCAATCTCTTCCAGCACTCCACAATCTTTCCTGTTACATGGTTCCTCCCTAGTGACTAATCTAAAATATTCTTTGACTCAATGAGCCTATTCTTTCTTGTTCTAGCCACCACAAACACAAAAGACACTGAAAACATGAAAGGAATAAATTGTTCTCTTTGTTTGGAGACTTGTATTTCCTTTGAGTATTCTGTAGGCAAACCTACTCAAACTCCTTCAATTTTCTTGTATTTCTCATTCTCATGTACTTATGTTCTCTAGATTTCTGTTAAATCTCTGCTCTTCTCTGAACTGCCTCTGGTTTTTCCTAACAAGTATGACACACAATACTAGACCTGATACTTCAGCTGATGCCTCTTCAGAGCTGAACAGAAAGAAGTATTTCACGTCATAAGGATGATATGAAAGGTCTTTTCCAACCTAAATTATTCTGTGATATAGTTTTTATACATCTTAATGTTTCTGTTCATTTTTCAGCATCACTATGTTGTTATAATGGCTCACAAAATGAAATGCCAGCCATCTACCTGACCTTTTTCTGCCAAGCTGACCTTTATTCCCCTTTCCTGTTTGCAAAACTTGTCCGTTCTGCCCAAATTCTCAAGACGATTTTGAATCCTAATTCCACCTTTCAACATGCTTGCAACCTCACGTACCTCAATATACAATTGTATATTGTGTGCCTCAACACTCCTTTCCCTCTGCTATATATCCTGCCTGAAATAGATCACAAAGCAGTCACAAAATCTCTTGTGCATATGTATCCTGCAATCCAACAATCACTGATTACAGTCTTTTTTTTTTTCTGTATCCCTCTGAAAAAAGAGAAAAACAAAGACACAAAGTTATTTGTTTGCTTGTTTGGTTTGGGGGTTTTTGCTTTTTAACACAGTAGTTTTACTGTAAGCACGGGTAAGAAAACATAAAACAGTGAAACAGTAAACCATCTTCCTCACAGGGACATGTGTAGGCACCTACCACATGTTTGAAAAGTGTGTGTGCTGTGAAAGTAGTCTCTATACATATAAAGAGATTTTATCCGTTTTAAAACTGATTTGTCATCATTTTTAAGACAGTGCCATCAATGATTACTAAGGAGAGCTCAAGTTAATACTAAGAGGAAGAGATAATAGGAAGATCTGCCCAATGCTTTCAGCACAATTCTTTTCCTCTCTGACTTGTTTTTCATTTTTACATTAGGAAGAGCAGGATTTGAACCCATACTGGAAACAGCTCTATATTTGAGTTAGTGAAAGTAAGTGGTTATGTCACATTGTTTAGCATGGTAAGTCCTCTTCTTTTACTTTTTAGATTAGACTATAAAACTGTGGTCTTCTTACTTCACAGTCCTACAGCTGAGCAACACAGCACGCCAGGATCGGGTTCGGTGCACCAAAGTCATTGATTCCTACTGCTGTGATTCTAAAAGGTGTTAAGGGAAGAAATTGACATTCACAGTGATCAAGTTACTGCAAGCTTTGGTAAAGATGTTAAAGTGAAGAACCTTGGTTCTCATTAAACTCGAGCAAAGAGGAAAATTTAAAACAATTCAAAACAAATTGACATCAAATTTTAAGCTATTACAAATATTCTTAGTTCAGGTCCTCTGTCATCAGAAAAGGCTATTTATATGATAGCAAATAGAAGCCCCACATTTTAAGGCTGTTTTTCTACCTTTACCATTTAAACTTTTGGCTCCATTTTAAGCAGCCATCAACCTGGGTTTAACTTATGCAACAAACTCATTCCATTCAGCCGTGCTGGAGTCACACCAGTGCTAGTTCTGTTCTCAGTCACACCATGGCAAGTACCACCTTTGTTCACACTGGCATAAATTCTTCACTCTGCTAGAAGGAAGACACAGATAACTGCCCAACTGTCAGGAGCTTCATGGGGTCCTGCAAGGTATCCACAGGAAAATGATATGCTAACTTGAACCAGGAATTGCTCTGCCTCTGTGGGCTTCAATAGGAACAGAAAAGTTCCTGGTGACTTAACAGAGTTTTTCCAAAACAGATATATCTATAAACATAAGTAACTCTAGAAGATATCTTGCGCAAAAAAAAAAAAAAGAGGGGGAAAACAGCTGATATGGAGCAAAAGATAAAATCTAGGAGAGCAGTGGGAATCACAGAACAAGTTTAGCAATGGAAATGTGCATCAGAAGGATGTGATATCTGAAAGCAAGTGAAAAGCTTTGAAAGAGACCTGTCAGAGAATTATAGTCAGTGAAACACTGAAGCTTTTTTGGTCCAAGGACATGCACATGAATCCTAAATACAAAATGCTCTCACAGCGACATGACTAGTTAGGATTCTGTATAAAAATAAAACTTCTGACCACAGAGCTTCTTGTGCCATGGCTATTTTCACTCGGAGACAGAGAACGGTATTTGGCGGCTCTGAAAATGCTTTTGTTTCATGTGCTCTTAAAAGAGTAAAGTTAGAAAGAGTGAAAAGTATGAAATTTGATGCCCAGCAAACAGTCCAGAAGACAGCAGCATTTTTAGACTCTGAAAATTACAATTTTACATTATGTCACTAATTGCTGTGTGCAAAGGAGCCAGTTAATTATAAAGTCACAGATTCTTTCTGTGACTAGAAATAACTGGTGACCTGAAAAAAACCCCACAGTCCATACAACCCAACATTGAGCTGAGTTGCAATTGCTTTATGAGCTGAAGGAACGTTTTCACTTAGAGCCCTGAAACTCTTGATGAAGTGTCGGACCCTCCCACTGCTAGTGAGGAGGAATGTTTCCTCCAGTACTAAAAATACAGTGCTTCAGATGTACTGTTCTTCATCTCCTCCATTCATGAGCAATGACCACTTGTCCCCTTCCTCCTCAACAAAACCATTACATCTCAGTAGCCTGTCTGAAGTCAAGGAAGAGAGAGACACTTGGCTAATCTGATCCAAAGGAGCTGATCTAGATGAATCCCTCCTCCTATCATCCATTCCAATATGAACACTGATTTGGGAAGGAGTAAGTGGCTTCATGCGGCCTTGAGCTTGTGCTTCATAACTTTCTGTGTTTGGCTTCTTGTAACTAAGAGGAAAAAGAGAAAAGATGTTTGGAACTGATGTGCAGAAGTGTCTTTGGCATTAGAACAACTCTGAAACTTCTGATAACCTAAATGTTACCTGCACTTCAGACACAATGTTAATGACTGAGAGTACTGGTCCCATTGCACTAAGACATTTCAGTAGTAAAAGAGAAGGACTCTCAAAGCGACGTTCCTTAAGAAAAAATATGAGTTTGCTGAATTATGAATTATGAAAGGGTTCATAGCAGACAGTTGCTGGGGAATGGACTTGATGACCCATTCAATGTATTCTAGGTCAAAAAAAAACAGCAAGGGCAAGTTTGCATGGTCTTCTTCACATACATGTATTATCGTGTTCTTTGGAATCTGAAGTTCTATTCAGCTGATGTAAAGCTTCAAGAAAGATTACTGGCCTACAGGTTATACTGGAATACAGCTTCCATAAGTCTGAAGCCAAGTATGTTTTGGGGGGTTCTCAATATCTAACCATGATTGTGTCTGATACTTAATGTAATCAGCAGAAGATCAAAATGATTGGAGAATAAAGGAATCCCTTCTCAGAAATTTCTCATCCTTTGCATAACTACACACAGAAAGTTCTTAGGATGAAAATTCTATAGTGGTAGGGCTGATTCTGCAAACAAACATAAGCACATGTGTAGTTTTCATTCTAGATTGTGGTCTCACTGAGCATTTACAGGATCAGAAACATGATGCAGCAACAGATTTCCTATATTAGTTTATACTATACTGTACTACACTATACTATAAATTACACGACACTACAGAAGACCCCAGGTGCTGTAGGAACACATGAAGGTTTGGACTAATTTCAGACACTGTAAAGAGTCTTATTTTTGAAAGTTGTTTGCTCACAATGCTGTTAAAAACAGGCCCACTGTAACTGCATCCAAAAAGGGCACTCAAAAATCTAGCCTAAAGAAATTAATAAAATTAACGTCCCTTCCAACCCAAAGCATTCTGCGAGTCTATCAATTTGAAAAATCTTGCTACAGTTCAGAAACTGGTTCACTTCCAAAAAAATAGAGTAAGATACTTTATCTACAGTAAGGTGCAAAAGAATAAATACACTGCTGCTGTCTTTCTCTCTGGCTAAGTTAAATAGACAAAAAATAAAACCATGTACAAATCTAGATTTTGAATGATTTGTTCACTTGATATTCACAGCAAACCCAGTGTTGATCATTACCTCCCTTGGTACTGAATTACATCTCCAACACAGTGGCATCCAGTTACACTTTTAGCTGCTAGTTAAAGAATGCTCAGTACTGTCTTACTCCAGGTCTGTTCATGATAGTGACACATGTCTCTTTGGAGCCAAGGATTAGACAGAACAACGCTACATTAAAGGACTGTCAGGTACTTTTAGGTATACAAAGCCCAAAGTAACTTCTCACTTGAGTCCCAGCAGCAGAGCTACCTAAGGGTCCCCAGCTGATTAGTATAAGACAACTTGCCATTTCAGCTGCAGGGAAGACAGCACGACAGACACAGAAGAAGCTGCCATTGCAGCTGATCCCATCCAAGGCTGAAGCACAAGGCCAACAGGCATGAACACACCTAGCAAAAAAACATACGGGCATGAGCTAGAGCTGCCTGTCCCGATACAGACATTTCTGTCCCTGGACATTATAGAACAGACTGGCAGTTCTGCAACATGACCTGCGGAGATCTCCATAAACAGAGCTAGATTGATATATATTTACTTACTTATTTTAAAATGTCCCTTCTGTTGCAAGGGATGACCTTAGCACCAGTTCAGTTACAAGACTGCGGCCACAAGGTAAGACTGTTTGTCCCCTTCAGCTATTCTGCACATATGAAACAAAGCAAAAGCAACAGAAAGACAAGGCAATAGTCCAGGCAAAGGACAGAGAAGTTACTCATAAAGAAAGAATGCTTGAAGTAAGTTTTAAAGAGGAATCTGGAGCATGAGATGTCTGACAGAAACAGAGAATGCAAGAAGTAGAAGAGAAAATGTGTGATTCAGGGTGAATAAAAGAGGGAGCACCCAGAAGTCAGATAGTATCTCTGATTAGAGCTGGCTTTGAATATAAAGAAACTAATCCCCAAGTACCGCTATGAGAAATAAGAGCATGGTTTTAATTTCATTGCATGAGAACTTTTTCCTAAGAGTTTAAAATTTGGGAAACAAAGATTTTTTTTCTACAACATGAGAAACAAACAAAAAAAAGAACGTATTTATTCTGTCCTCCTCCTGCTAAGTTTCAACTACTCTATGAACCTCTATTTGGTTCCTTGAGCAGGAGATCCTGTAAGATGCACCACAGAACTCAACTGTGCTGCCGTCTTCAACAAGCTGAGCTCTGGCAGTCACATACCTGCTGCTATGGGTATTCCAAGCAGATTATAAATTAAGACAAGAATCAGATTTATCCGTATTCTTCAAACTGTTCTCTTTAATAAGTGAATACTGGCAACTACATCCAGCAAGTCATTCTGCAAGACAGAAGAGCATTGAAAGTTTTCCACATGCAGTCTTCAGAAAACAAACCAAAAAGAGGAGTGTCAGTGATAAGATAGGACAGGTCAAAACTAGTGCTCACTTGGATAAGAACATCTGCTGCTTCAATGGCAACATCGGTGCCCGTTCCAATTGCAATTCCATCATCGGCCCTGGCTAGTGCAGGGAAATCATTGACTCCATCACCAACCATTGCAACCTTCCTCCTCCCATTTTGGAGCTCCTGGACCTTTGCAACCTTGTGAGAAGGAAGAACCTCAGCAAAGACTTTTTTGATCCCAACCTATGTACAAAGAAAAAACATATCCAGTTGGTGATATGCTTCATGCTGAAAGGAAGAGCCATTTGCTATTCTGGGTGAAGGAGAAGCAAAGGAAGACCAACTAAACCAATTCCACTGGAGACAACACTTGCAATCTACACAGGAAGCTGAAAAGCAACATGTCTTTGGCATAAGAAAGGGACTGATTATAGCCCCTTCCATCTTTACTGCAGAGGTGTTGGCAAACCATGTTCTGTCATTAGCATCATGCCCCACATTGCTTCTACAGCTCTACTGCCCTGGCAATAAAGGTTTGATGATTAAAAGAGCCAGATTTCAGCTAATCATGCTGCTTGAAGCATGAAAAAAATTTTCAGTGAAACCACAGAATCACAGAATTTTTTAGGTTGGAAAAGACTTTGAGATCATCGAGTCCAGCCATTAACCCAGCACTGCCAAGTCCACCACTAAACCATGTCCCCAAGCACCACATCTACACATCTTTTAAATATGTCCAGGGATGGTGACTCAACCACTTCCCTGGGCAGCCTGTTCCAACACTTGACAACCCTTTCAGTGAAGAAATTTTCCCTAATAAACCTCCCCTTGTGCAACTTGAGACTGTTTCCTCTCATCCTATCATTTTTTACTTGGGAGAAGAGACCGACCCCCACCTCACTACACCCCCATTTCAGGCAGCTGTAGAAAGCAGTAAGGTCTGCCCTGAGCCTCCTCCTCTCCAGGCTGAACAGCCCCAGTTCCCTCAGCTGCTCCTCATCAGACTTGTGCTCCAGACCCTTCACCAGCTCCGTGGCCCGTCTCTGGACACGCTCCAGCACCTCAGTGTCTGTCTTGCAGTGAGGGGCCCAAAACTGAGCACAGGATTCGAGGTGCAGCCTCACCAGTGCCCAGTACAGGGGGACACTCACTGCCCTTGTCCTGCTGGCCACACTGTTCCTGTTACAAGCCAGGATGCTGCTGGCCTTCTTGGCTGCCTGGGCACACTGCTGGCTCATGTCCAGCTGGCTGTCGACCAGCACCCCCAGGTCCTTTTCCACCAGGCAGCTTCCCAGCCACTCTGCCCCAAGCCTGTAGTGCTGTGTGGGGTTGTTGTGATGCAAGTGCAGGACCTGGCACTGAGCCTTGTTGAACCTCATACAACTGGCCCATCAGACCATCCGTCCACCCTGCCCAGATCCCTCTGTGGAGCCTTCCTGCTCTCAAGCAGATAATGCAACACAGGAACCCCATATGATCAGGCAGTTGCAGTAGGGGAAACACAGAAATGCCAAGTATGTCCAAGTCTCAAGGAGACTATGAAGATCAAGCAGATGGCTGCCTAAACACTTCTACCCATCCACATCTCAACTTATAAGGAGTTGTTACCAATGGCTTTAGCACTGGTGGTGTACAGAAGAGGGCTGGCATAATGCTCCTGGTTTGGCTGCCTCAGCAGGCAGAGATCAGCTTTTCACTACACAAGGTAGGAGCTCTCTTTTAACCTTTGAAAAAGTAACATTTTAAAAAGTTTTTAGGACTGGCTTACTATTTTTCCATTGGAAAGAAAGTAAGTGCCAAAAATTCAATGAAAATATAGGTTGGCACAGACTAAGCTTGTTGGAAAACTTCACCTGAGTGCCTGGAACCATAAATAAAAGCTTGTTTCTGAAAGACTTCTCTTAACAAAGTTGAGTAGGAAAGCACTTTACCACAATTGAACACAAAAGTGAAAGTGTGAAACAAAATAGAAGGATTAAAGCATCACACTGATTTAAAAAACAGACCTCACAACATGCGAGAACATGCATACCACAGTGCTGGCTGAGTTAGCTGTGTGGTGAGATATCTGAGGAAAGCGAGGTAGCACACAGTAGATTAGAAGCAGATTGATGCAAAAGGGAAAGAGAAAAATTAAGGTGGAGAGAATAGAAATGTAGCAAGGTGGAGTGAGATTTTGGCTTTGCCTTTCAAGCAACATTTATAGTTTGAGATCAAGGAAATCTCATGTAAACCCAACATCTTTTAGACTGCTATGCTTCTTAACAATTCTTACTGTTATTACTGTTGCCCTTAATGACAAATCCCCACTTACCTTGTTGGGAACAGGACTGGACCTTAAAGCAAATTTCCTTCATCACTAACCAAACATGACTGCCCTTCAGTGAAGGAAAGCAGGAGGCTTCAGTTCAGCAACAGATTAATTACTGCAAGAACCTCTGTATCTCTGAAGAAGTACTGACTGCTTGTCTTCAGTGGGATCTTGAGGCAGCCACTGGCCTCAATCCAAGAAAAGCTAATCTTCATTTAATGCATTCAGTGAAACTCTGATTTCCTGCCCCAAATTCACTGCAGTAAGCAGAGTTTTAGAACATCATAATGTATTTTTTAAAAAATGTAAAGAAGCAGATACCTGAGTAGCAATGGCTTTTGCAGTTTTTCTGTTGTCCCCGGTTATCAGCACCACATCTATTCCCATGTTTTTCAGCGTGTGCACAGCAAGGGCTGCCTCCTGCTTGACAGTGTCTGCTATTGCAATCATTCCACACAAAACGCCTACACAAAGAAATGTCCTCTGTTAGAGAGAGCTGTGGGAGGCAGAAAGGCAGTGAGAGAACAGGACTTCCTTCCATCACATCATGTGCCCACATTCTGGGCAAAATTGACACTCATAAACCTGAACAACTGTCTACAGTTTTCTAAGTTATGGTCTCTTACACACACACACACACAAACTTTTCACACTTATCTGCTTCAGATCAAACAACAAACACCTTTGATGTTTAGGGACCAGGAGGAAGGGGAGGAAGGTAGCTTTTACACATGCCTGACTTCTAGCTTTTATGGTACAGACAAATACAATAGCGGGCTAGAGAAAGTTTGGATAATTGTGTCCAGGTCACATGTTGAAGCCATTCCTCCAGAAGGAAGTATATAAAGTATCTGGAATTATGTCTCCTAATCTTTCAGGGTTGGATCTCTATTACAATTAATTACTTCCATACAAAAGTGTTGCAGCTGCCTTCCAACATAGTGACTCAAAGGTGCATCCACATGTCTTTCATGTGACTTACAAAAATCTCACATTGGTTTACCATTGCATGTTACCTTTTCAAAGGACTTAGGTAGGTTTCGTACCCCTGCATCTCTATCTGCTATCATTAACAGTGATAGGAACACCAGTTGTACATCAAAGCCCTTACTTTCATGTTAAGAGCATTCAGTACTACTGGACTGATGATGGAGCCCAGGCCAAGGCATGCAAATGCCTCTCAAAATTGCTCTCTAGGAGCACCAAGTATATTTATTCAGTAATTGAACCAGAGACCTCACTTCAAGACCACAAATGCACTGGTAATATATCACCATTACAGCAGTTTCTCATGTTGAGGTATTGTCTGGGATCTTTTTCTGTATGTACAGCACAGAACAGAACCCCTTTGGCAAAACTCTTTTAGTCAAATCTATACTTTAATGATCTAATGAATCATCATGTTTATTCATGAAATGTTTTGAAGTCAGTGATGCAATAGGTTGGCCTCTGATCCTTACGTGATGTAAAATCAGGATGGACTAGCTGCACTAGCACTGCTTTTCTGAGCAACAGACCTAGACAACAGGAAGTCCAGAAATAAATAGTTAAATTTAAAACTGCCCAACAAAATCTTATGAACAGTGTTCTGAGGTGAAGGCTTCTTTCAAGAACACCTTGATACTTTGCAGTTCACAAGCAGTTCTGCACTAAAAGATCAGTAGTTTCTTGACACTAAGTCACTGATCAATTGCTCCAGAGTTTCTTTTTAAGTTCCATGGTTGGATCAACTGACAATTTCTTAAGTCACTCCAAAGAACAGCAGTTACCATCTATAGCCACTAGTATGGCAGTCTGTCCTTTCGTTTCATGGTCTGTCATTGCATCATTCACGTCATTTGCAATATGCGTCGCATCCACTCACGATTTCCAATCAACACCGAGTATGTATGAGAAGCTGATGGACCTTTGTGCACAGACATAAAGAAAAATGAGCAACTCAAAAATAGTGAACACAAGCCAGAAGTGTTTGAGGAGGACAATGTCTGGCTGCATTAGCTATAGAAAGTTATTCTGAAGATGTTTTCCTAAAATTTTTTTGTGTATGTGTGTTCCAGACTGGCAATGCTCACACCAAGACACAAACAGAATTAGTCTTGTTGATGTGCTGCTGTCATGGCCAAACACAAACGCATAGGCACTACCTGAAGACAGCCTCATAAAACTTTTCTCCTTCAAGACTCAGTCTGTGCCTGTTTATGCACAGAACTGCATCATGAACTAACATACTTAATGGAAGTATCTGCCTGTATTTGCCTTTGCTAGTTGACATTGTTTTTCTGAATAAATGCAGTATGCACATTTCATAAATGCCATGCTGCTTTGTTCTCACAACTAATGACTTCTTTCACATATAAAGGCTATTTCTGGTAAGAAAAAAGTAGTTTTGTTCTAACAAAGAATGAAACAGTTTGTAAAGCACCTCATTATATATTCAATCCAACTTCACAAGAGCTGTATGAAGCAAATGAGAAAAATATTACATTAACACCATTCACAAATGGCACAGTTGTGATGATTAAAGTTCTTATTTTATTTAATTCTTCTAATAGCTTTCTCAAAAAGGTCAGGAGAGCCACAGCCTTCTGAAGAGAACTGATAAGCTTCTTAAGGATGGCTTTAAATACTTTTTCTTTCTCTCCTACACTACAAAAGAGCAAAGTGGCTTCCACAGACCCTGAAACAAAAACAAATGTATTGGCCTAATCAAAAACATCAGGCACTGAAACTTGGTTTGCAGATGTAACATGCTTTATTGTGCATCTGCTGAATAGGTTTTATTTTTGATTAAGTGCCTTGAGAGATATATGAACAGAAAACAAGAGGTCCAAGTTAATAGGGAACTAAAGGGTAGGATATAAGAAGTTGCAGTAAGACAACATATGTTAAAGGTAACTGCTCTAAATGGGGAGATAATGCTAATTGGCAAACTTTGCTCTCTGCTGGACCATTCTTCTACACAAAAAGAACATTGCTGTGTATGCCTTATTGTCTATGTATTGTAAGGACTTTCTGAGTACCCATCACAGTAGCATTTAAATTGTTATTTAGATTTCTGAATTGCAGAGAGATCAAGAGTCTCAAGAATAGGGGAAACAGAGAGCTTCCATTTTTGTTAAGGCACATTTTTGTCCACCATGTTCTTTGCCTCCTCCTGCCATATATTCACCTTTCTGTTGTTCCTAGTCTGGTAGGATTGTTTTACAGGGGTCAGGACTGTTGATTCATTAGCTCTCACATTGTGACTGGCGGTCACTTCAGGGGCAGACATACCATGTGATTCCGAGAGCGTGATCAGCACGTTATCTCCCAGAGGAGCACTGCTGTCCCTGCTCCTGTTAGCGTCCAGCTTACTGAGACCCTCCTCAGCCATGCCCAGGACAGCCTCAACACCTCCAACTTTGCAGCTGATGCCACAGCCTGGGACTGCCTGGAAGTCGGTGCAGTATCCCAGGCTCTGAGTGCCAAGCTCCTGTGGACATAACCAGAGTCCATCATCAGTCTGTGCTGCCCACATGGGGTATAAATATTAGATAACTCCTGCTGAAAAGAGGCTTCATTCCTCTCCTTGACAATGACCGACTGACTGAAAAGCAGCATGGAGTATCAGTAGCACAGAACTAAAAATAAGGATGTTCTGGACATGCTGTGGTTTAGACTCCTAGAAAGGGACAGCCATACAGATCACAGCCCTAGCACCAGAAAACCATAAAGGACAGCTATTCATGGCAGTTCAAGAACAAAGCAGTTACATTAGTGGTTCATGGCCTCAGCCAAGACTAGGAACTAAAGAGAAATACTGTACGATAAGCCATACAGCTTCTGAAAAGATGCAAATCCTAACTAACCTCACAGACAACTGGCTGTGGGGGATCAGACCTTTTATATATATATATGTAAAAGTATAGTGAAAAGCTGTATCTAATTCCTGGAGTGATCTGGCTGGATGATAAGGAAACTGGGTCTTTCTGTTGAATTAGAAAGAGAAGCCAGTGAGTACCTTCAAGATGAGAAAAGGGATTACCAGGACCCTGAGTTACAAAAAGAGTGGAGAAAATAATAATTTATAAACAAGTTATTCTGGGTTGTCTTTGGAAGTTGGAATTACATGTACCTTTCAGTAACCTTATTACAATACAGGGATGATAAGGCACGTGGTAAGAATATTAGCAGACAGTATAGCATTGCAATTAATATAAGCCAGATCCAGTAATAAGAAGTGCATGGGATGACTACAGCAGTGTACTAAGACAAATCTGAAACCAGAAAATGTAAAATACGACAAAGGCAACTGAGTCATTACCCATACTCTCTTTTTACTTCTACATTTATATGTTAGCTTCTAAATTTTACCACTGAAAGATCTACCACTAATAAATTTGATATATTCTTGCCAATGAATTTTTCCATGAATCAATTAATTACTAGTCTTAGCAGAAATAAATTGTTTATTTAAACCACGCTTCCTATTTTGGTTACTATTTGTGCTTTCATTCTTCCTGAAACACTTGAGGAACACATGCAACACATAAATGACCTTTGAGCATTTGCAAAATTTGCAACAATTTGAGTGATCTATTAATTCATTTGTGAAACTCACAAATATCACGGTTTAAAGCTTTTTGACTAATCTATTCAGATAAGCAAATGACTAATAGAAGAGACTAGAGTCAGGTAACATGAAATGTCACCACACACATTTGCTTCACAATGCTATTTGAAGCATAAGTATCCCTCCTGCACATATTCCACAAACCTGAATTTTCCCACTAGTTCAGGAAAAACTTTTTAGTATCTTGCTTGAGAACTCCACAGCATTACCAGAAAAGCAAAGGTTAGAATATGCCTTCTGGTATTGTCCAGACTAAGATGCACAATCATAAAATCTCCCAGCTTTCCAGCCTATTATTTTTCAGGCAGGCCTGTCCCTCAGGGACTTGCTTTTTTTCTGCAACATTGCTACATTTGCACAGATCCCTTCAGGTCTCAGATGAAACAGGAAGGCTAAGTACCTCTTTGCAGTATTTAGTGACTGCCACTCCTAAGGGATGCTCGCTGCTGGCTTCTGCAGTGCCAACCACTGCTAGTACCTTCTTCAGAGAGAGCACAGCCATGTCTCCCAGCAAAAGCACTCTCATGACTTTAGGAACTCCACAGGTGATGGTCCCAGTTTTATCAAACATCACAGTCTTGATCTGCAAGAAATAAACCAGTGCTACTGCCTAAGCCAGAGCTACTGCCTAAGCCCTGCAAGCATAGGGAGGCACATAAATACAGGCAAGACCTTAGTAACAAGGTGACTATATCCACACCAAGACATAATAAACCTACAAAAGTAGAGATTCCTGTATGTACTTTGAACTGTCTGTAGAGCAGGTGATTTCACCTGCTTTCACCATCCCGTACCTATATCAGGATCTCAGACAACAGAGTCATTGCAGGACTTGTACTGTCCTTTGTGTATGTATTCACATGCAGGACTCACGTAATGGCACTTCAATCACTTTTACCACAAGGGATATGATGCAAGGATGGCTTTTACAAATGCTGTTCTGAACAATTAACAATAGCACTGAAGAAAGAGGACTCAGGAAGTTATTTGGTGATAGAGCAGGTAGGAAGAGTACAAGAAGCTGCAACAGGTTCCAGAAAAAACAATCTAACCAAAACCAGCCTCATGTTATTCACCAGAATCTTCAATCACTTGTTAGCCAGCACAAAGGGTCTTGAGGAATCGGGAATGAACCAGAAAACACACCCCCACATACACTGAAACCCAAACCAAGTCAATTCTAATCCTAAAATACACAGCACAGAGAAACACAAGAACCAAAAAAAATTAATAAAGTAGGCACTATTTCCATTCCCAGCTCTTCCAACCCATCGACCTTGCAGAATCCAACAGGTCACCTCATTTTCCAAGCCCTGACGCTAGCCTCACTTAAATTCAAAAGGTAGAAAGTTCTGACACTAATTAGTAGTAACTTTTTGGTTTTTGCAGAGCCTTGGAAAAAGTTCTGGTTTATGCTTTATAATGTACAGTAAGAACAAGAATTACCAGTCTGATTAATTTATTCTTACCACTCTTTTCACTTGAAAGGTTCTGCGTATGTCTAATCCAGTCTACCATAGCATGGTTTAAACTCATATTCTTTTCACTGGCTGTGAATATGTCAAACCTGTTCCTTCTTAGATTTCCTCCTTCTCTTTTCATCTCTTTTCTGTCTTTGAAGGGCTTTTTCTGCCTCCCTCCCATCTTTTTTCTATACACTAAACTAACTTCAAATCTTTCTGTTTTTCTCTTACATACTACATTTTAAGCTACGGATCATGAACATTTCACAACATTCCTCTGAAGAAAGAAGGAAAACACTGGATTATTGGGCTTTTTTGCAGAAAAGGTAATGAAAGCACAAAAGTCAGAAACCTCTGAGGTCATGCAGAAAATTAGCAGTCTCACTCAACACTTTGCTGTGACTATGAAGAAAGAAGGTCAGATTTGTCTTCTTTACCTAATGAGCAGCAAACAACAGAAAAAAACCCAAACAACATCCTGCAGTCTTTCTCTCCACCAGCATGACTTTCTGGGAAATTATATATCATGTAGCAACAGCTGGGTAAGCTACCAAAGTACAGAATAAACTATTAACCTTGTGTGCCATTTCCAGGGGTTTTCCACCTTTGATGAGAATACCATTCTGCACAGCAACTCCTGTGCCCACCATCACAGCTGTGGGGGTAGCCAAGACTAAAGAACAGGGGCATGCAATGCTCAGCACAGTGATTGAGGTTTGAAATGCAAATCTCAGTATTAGTTTAGCTTTTGAAACGTGTTTGTTCTGATTCTGCAAGAAAAGGGAAGGGGGAAAAAAAAGAAAGAAAGAGATGGATGATTGCTAATAGAAGATAACACAGATGTACAATCAACCATAGCCATTTCAAAAAACATTTACCTGGAAACCTCCCGTATAGGAAAGCAATCTATTATTGTTACTGTAATGGTAGAGAAAGGTCAATGTTATGAATTGTTTATGGCAGTATTTTCTGGATTTTTTCCTGCTCAGGCACACATATACTTGACTCTGCTCTCAGGCTGCCAGATGACGATATAACTTGTTGACATTTCCTTCATAGCTTAGCAAGGGAGAACCCTACTCCCAGGCACACAGATCCCCACAGCTGCTGAGCACAGCAAATACACATCCTGAAGATAATAGAAGCTCATCTTCTTTCTAAAGCCAAAATCACTATCTGCCATCAGGAACAAGGATGTCCAGAAATATTTCAGCCATGATAGGAATGGTTCAGCTCCTTGCCATGCAGCTATAGATTATTTTTAGTCCAGAAAGACTGCCAATAATTTGTTTGTAGAAAACCCATTCAGAACTAAGGGGTAAATGCAAAGGTATATTTATACCTGCAGATAGATTTTAATTAGTGTAATTATCTGCTCTGTGTAGAAAACACCACATTGTACAAAAGTATTTGCCAGGTTGCAACATCAAACCCACAGATGGTATGTTAATTACACTGGAAGGTATCCTAACACCAAAATCCAGCTCTTAATGAAATTACTTACAGGAAAATATTTTTTAATAACATCAAAATTTATAAAACCAATTGTGATCCACACTAGCAATGTCACTGTTGAAATGATGATGATAAATAGAACAAAATATCCACTAAACTTATCTGCCAGTTGCTGGATGGGTGCCTATAAAAAAGAAAAACAGGTATTTTCATGTTTATGATCAAAACACATAAATATGCAGAGTTCATTAAAATATCTAATAGTCTTAATCTGATTCTTTTTAGAAGTCTGGAAAAAAACACAGTTTCCTGAACAAGTAAATATATCAAAATATAGACTCTTTTCCTTATTTAATCAAAATATGGGACTAAGGTTTTCTTTTCTATTATTTTTACCTTTGACATTTGAGCTTCTTCCACCAATTTCACAATTTGTGCCAGGGTGGTATTGTTACCAACATGGGTTGCGTTAACAAGAACTGAGCCATGTGCATTTATAGAACCAGCAATCACTGTGCTCCCAGGCTTTTTAGTGACTGGCATAGCTTCCCCTAGAAAGAAAAGGTAAGAATAAATGAGCCAATACCCCTAATAACAGTGAACATAGTCCATTAGCACACAGCTCATTTTTTTGGTAGCAAAATCAGTATGCTAACTTGAAATGCTAACCCGTATGCACGACCAGAAATCACATATTGTGTATCTCTGTCTAGTGAAGACATATGTAAGTGGTCTCGTACTTCTACAAACATCTTCCTAGGTTTAGTTTCAAAGCAAATGCTGTTTTCTTGATCCTAACTCTCCAGTATGCCATCCCTCAAAAGGGCCAGGAGCAAACTGGTTGTAAAAGCAGCTTCTAGGAATTTCTCCAATTAACACTTTGCATAGCCTTTGGAGTTTGAACAATTTATTTCCACCACCCTCAGTTTTCAAAGACTAGAGAAGTTGTCTCTGTGGCAAAGCTCCTGTTCTCATGCTGCCTCTCCAAAAACACTAGCTCAACAAAATCTTTATTTTCTCTCTTTTTAGAGTTAGTGATAGTGACTGGTTCTCTTAAGCTAAGGGCGTCCCTGTTTCCCAAGCAAAGTAAATACATAACTAAAACAAGTATGCCAATGCCAATGTAAAGTTTTTATATCCTTTACCTTATTTCTGAGAATTGCATGATGCAGGAAATTCTTATTATATTTACAAAATTAATTGAAAATATCAGAAGCTGTGAAAAAGTCTCGTGACCCTTAATGAGCATCAAGTTGTGAGGCTCTCTTTCCCTCTCCTTGCTCACTGGGAGATCGCTGTCAGAAGCCCTGTTTGGTGCCCATGCATATACACCCAACATCTCAACAATATTTCCCCATTGCCCTTTAGATATTATTTCTGAGAAGGTACCATCTCCACAAATACATTCCAGGGGAAACTCCCACCAGATCTCCAGAATAAACTCTATCCATCCCATCAGTACATTAGTGAAGGTGACCAAACTGAGCAGAAATTCTTCAGCATTTTAGGGTGTGTGCAGCTGCAGGATTTGGATTCAAGCTCAAGAAGGCTAGGCACAGAATCCATTAAGGTGGGAGTTTATTCAGACTGCAGCTTTTGGGTTGGGTCTGCCCTCTTCCCTTGTAAGAAAGAGTTCTAGAAAATGTCACTTCTTTGTGTAAGGGAAGTTACCAGTAATAAGAGACTCATCTGCCATAGAGCTGCCTTCAATGACCTTTCCATCTACTGGGAACAACCTTTACGATATCACCCCTTTGAACCAGTTCAACAGCTACCTGCTCCTCACTGCAAAAGACACAAGTAGAACAGACACATTGTTTACACCGGTAGCTTCAAAAGAATAACCAAGCTTTCACATTAACTGTAACAAGCCTAGTCTGTGCATTCAGGCAGGCTGAAGGGGTTTTTGTTCATAAATATATACCTGGTGATAGAGTGGTCAGGTCCAAGAGTCACCACAGTGGCTTCTGTGGCTTGTAGAGATATAAGTTTAGCAAGAGCTTCTGAGGTCTTACTCTAAGAAACAGAGAAGAGTGTGTAAGATATATTGAGATAGATAAATGCTGATGTCCACTTAACCCAATGAACTAAATGACCTTCTATAATATAGGCTACATCATAAACGTCTGACTCAAAATTCCTCTGAATAGTTCTATTCTACTTTCATCACAAATACACAATTAGTGTGAAGATGTGTTACCTTTGCTATGTGTTCCAGCCATCTCCCAAGGGCAATGAACACGAACAGCGTCGGAGGAGTGTCAAAGAAAGTGACAGGGCTTTTCTCTGCCTTTTCAATTATCGCTAACACCAGGATCACACACGAATACACATAAGCAATCGTCGTGGCCAGTACGATGAGCACATCTGTTGCGACAGAGGGAAGACACAGTCACTCAATATGAGTGATCAGCAGACTTCGTTTATTGTCCCTTACAGTCACCTTTTATGCCTTGTTATAATTAGCTCATACATATTACAAAAGTTAAGCTCATTATTGGTTAGTTGCCTAAATACCAAGCCCGCCCCTAGTTTCTCTTCTGTAGTTATCTGTTCCCACCTGCAACATTCTTTTCCCACCGCAATCTTCCTGTTATTGTGTAACAAGAACAGCCAAGGACAGTGTATTTTTGCTTTACTTCAGATAAGCTGAGAGCGATGTGCATTTTTGTCCAGCCAGCTGGACTATGTCTATGTGAACTTTTTCAGCTAGCCAGTTATCCACACACATCCATATTGGCTGTCTTGTGCTTTAGAGATTTGTAAGCTTGTACATAAAAATACCATCCACCAAGAAACTGTTGATGTAAGCATGGACAGACGCACATTAAGATTACAGCAGTGAAAGCAGAGAGTACATGATGCCGCCTATAGCAGAATTATAAGCATGTAGTATATAAGGGAAAGCATTGCTGTCCCATGCAAGTTTTATATTGCTATAACTTCAGTTGACTGGTCTACTAGGAGGCTGACTCCATTGTCATCCTCTCACTTGCCCTTCCCCATTCTCAAAACAACTCTGCCAGCTAAATATCATCCTTTTCCTCAGCAATGAAAAGTAAACAAGGCACAGAAGTTGAAAAGATTTGCCTATGCTACCCAATTAGTTTGCAGCTGATCAGGTATTTCTTCATTTTAACACTACCTTCCCCACTTGGAAAACTACCTGATGCAGCTTTGGCAGGAATAAGTCCTGTGAGCAATTACAGAATGGAAAACCTGCAGAAAAACGTCACTTTATTCTGTGTAGGTGGTACAGACAAGAGAGCAAGCCTAATCCACTAAACCTTTCCGGTCTTTTCTCTTTATCACATGTTTTTACAGAACAGAAAGCAAACCCCTAGGAAGTACTGTGGACATACCTGAACAAACGTGCACAGGACAAAGAAGAGAAGATTTAAAATAGATAATCCAGGAATGAGATTCTGTTCCAGCACCATAGACCCATGGTGCTCCCCATTGGGTATTAGCATATAAATCATTAGGATTAAGACAGGGATACCAAAGAGTAGGCTGCACAAGAAAGACTTCCTCCACCTGAAAAGTAGAAGCTGTAAATCCCCAACTGTCATACACCCAGCAGTACCCAGGCCAAACAGTGTGCTCACAGTGTACAGCTTGAGCTATTAGTACTGTACACACAGCTTTGGGATATTTTGGAAAGATACAACATTTGGGGACAGTTTCTGTGTCTCCTACGTGTTTAACTGTATAGACTTCTATCAGTTGAAAACTGAAACTAATGAGAGTAATAAAAGTACTTGAATCAAATGGCAAATTGTAAAATTGAATATACTTTACACAGGATAAGCTAAATTATCTGGGAAGAGTGAGGGGCAAGATGAGTTAAAACAGATGATCTATACATGTTCATTAGTGAGAGAGAAACAGAAATACTTACTGCTGTATTTCCTTTTTATGATCCAGGTTATGTGCATTTGGAACTCTTCTAGCCACAGAAGCATGAAAGCTAATTTCCTTTTTATTGAAAGGGGAGGGAAGATGAGTTAGTTTGGATTAAATTAACAAGATTACTTATACTTAAATTACACTACTTCTATAAGAAATGTCAGAAAAGGACAGTGTTGCATATTTAATAAATGCTAACTTCTTATTTTAGATTCTGCCAACATGAGAGGATATTTCAGACAGTACTCAAAATGTGGACTGCAAAGGATTTCTGCTATGTATACATGGACACAATGTATAGATGCAGTAAGTGTCCCAGGACACTGGCTGCTGCCCTCCTCCTCAAGGAAAATTAATGCCCCTTCATCTCCACTGGAATAAGTATGAGAGATGGGAAATACCACAAGGGAAAGTAAAAACATACAAGCCACTGGGCTAGTCAACCTTGCAAGCATCTCCTTAACACTACAGGTGAGTAGATACACCTGAAGCTGAAAATCAAAATTACTAGAATCAGTTTAAACCTGTAAAACAACAAACCACAGTGCAAAGCATCCCAGAAACAAATACAAGTAGCAAGCCAGTTTTGACAGATGCTTCAGTGAGTTACTGCGCCAGAACAAGGCCCCCACCAAAAGTCAAAAGCCACAAAAAACCCAAAGCACACTTGCAAGCACAATACATTTAAACTGTACCTGCATCACGAGATGCTCCTGTGGCAAAATACACTTTACGGAAATACTCTGCCAGCCTGAACAGTGTACTAGTTAACACGTTAATCACTACTGCTGCATCAATTCTGTGGTCTAGGAGCTTTTTTTCTGAGTAAATACTCTAGAACACGAAAGGCAAACAGTCTCTGCTGTCCTCCTGACCACTCACTGCATGCGCCTCATAGAGTAAGTTCTCTTCCCTTCTGGTGGGGCAGAGAAGCAAAAAGTTTTGTTCACACCCAGGCTATGATAATGGCAGATTTTATGATCTGTGTGGTTACTGGTAAGCCAGGATGGTTTTCTTTTAGTGGCTGTACCACAAGCTTTCAGTTTAAAAAGTTCTTATTTGAATTGATGTGGGAATAAATGCCAGCATATACAGAGATGTGTAATACTTGTGGTATGAGCTGTTGCAAAACTTCTTTTACAACCTCTTTCACTGGCAAGAGAAAGTGGTAATTTATTTTCTGAAGTATCAACACTTCACTGAAATGACTGGAAATCAGAGACACATGATTCTACACAGAACTGCAAGGAATTAATATATGACACTTTTATCAGATATAAATAAAAAAAGTTTCTTTTTTGTAGTTTTTAGGGTGTGGTTTTAAAGTAACAACCTGGGAGACTATGCACTACTGTGGAGTATAACAGCTTCACCACAAGAGCATAAAAATATATGGCAATAACTATGGCATCTGCAAAAGTCAGTGAGAGCTCTCAAATACCAGCTCCTTTATTTCCTTTTTAACTTCACCTTAGAACTGTTCATACATAAAAATTTTCTAAAGCCTACCTCAATAATTTTTATAATATCTCGAGGTCCAGTAATTTCAGGATCAAACTGGATGTGAGCTTTGCAAGTAGCAAGTGCAACTGAGGTGTAGAATATGCCATTTGTTCTCATGAGTTTGGATTCAATATTGTGAACACAAGAAGCACAAGTCATCCCTGTAATCTAAAGAAAAGACAAATTTAGGTACAGTTAGCAGTCCCCCACATTCACCCAATATTTGTGGATGAATTTTAGACAAGGCTTCCCACTGTCACAAAGGTGCTAATGACTGTTCAGGCTCTTCTGGTACTGACCCACGGCCTCAGCATCAAGATTTTATAGAGCTGTCTTAAATGAAACAAAGCTGAGAACATAACTGTCCACTTTAATTAAAAAATTCTGTAACCAGCAGTTATAGTCACAGCTATATATTTGTATAGCAGCACTTGTACATTGTATTAAGTGTAATGGTATAGCTAATACAGTTCTATCAACAGCTATATTAACATTGCCAAACTCAATCTCTGCATGTATGACTTCATCTCACTTAAATTTTCCTGTGGCTTCAGTAAGTAGGTTCTCACTTTCTGATCTATTAGTACAGCTGCAGACTGTTGTTATCTGACTTGTAGTGGGTATATCAGAGAACAAAAATAGATTTGTGAAGAATCTGTCCTTCATATAAAAAAATTATTAATTTTACCCAAAGTTCTCAGACCTCTGTACAAAGCCCCAGGCATTATCAACACACATTTGGTGATATGTTCTCAGTTGCTCAGAGTCTGTACTGTTGACTGAAGTCACAGAAAAGTTCTGTTTCATTTCTTCTTGCTAAGTCTATTATATATGTACAAATATCAGGTTTTATTTCACTGCCTTTGGACAGGTTCTTCTAAGATGAATTGATTTTGTCTTTTCAGCTATTAAGAAAAAATAGTGTCACCAGCCAGAACTGACTTGCTGAAGCCGCAACTACTTAAACAAAAGCATTTGCAAGTAAACTACTCTTCCAGGCTTGACTTTTCCAAAACCAACATGTAATTTCAAAACCACATGACTTACAAGAAGCTCCACACTCCCTTCTGTTTCTGCATGATGTTCTATGACAGTAGCTTCAAAACCCAAATTCTGGATCAGCTGTGCTATTTCAAGAGGCTGTATGAATTCTGGCTTGTATTTTACCTCTGCTTTACCTGCCATCAGTGCTATCAACACTGAAATAATTCCTGCAGTGTCAATAATAAAAAATATTAGATAATGCAGCTCCTTTGAGGGTAAGAAAAATAAAATATCACAAATGATTGCCAATGAGGGCTGGAACAACTTAGAGATGTTATAAACCTAATAATTTCCCTCTGCCTCCTTCTAGCGTTGTTCCCTAGTCCCAACTGCAAAGGTTTTACCGAGATCCAGCCACACTGCAGTTCCCTTCAGCAATGAAAGGAACTGCAACAGTTACACGTGGAAGGAGGTGAGTTTTGCTACGCTCTAATGAAAATAAATGGATGTTCAGAAGCAATCTTTGCACTCATTGATGCAAGCTCTACCCTGGACTCTGTAAGTTTGGAAAGCCCTAAACAACCCACACCCACTCCCACCCCAGCACCATGTTAGGCCTTTTTATTCTCTTGGTTTTCCCTTTGTTTTGTTTGGGGTTTTTTTGGTTTTTTTAAATAAATAAACACACATAAATTTAGAATTGGAAAAGCAAAACAAAAATCACAGGCAAAAAAATTGTTCTTCAGTGCTAATGGTTTCTTGGATTTTGTAATCAAGGCAGTAAAACCATCACTGGGGCACTGGGAGTGCAGTAATTGATAAGCAAGACCCTCCAAAGGCATGCCTGCACAAATTAAATAAGACTCATCTGTTCATCTTCTATATGGCCAGAGGAAAGGCAGCTCCAGCCTGCAGACTTCTAACCTAATCAGCTTTGCTGTGCCTAAGCTAATATAATTATCCAGGAACTGGAGCCACACATTTGTTTGTAACTGCTTGTGCAAATGTGCCCTGAAGTGCAAGTTTCACATCACACGTGTCAGAGCTCTCAACAGATCTGGAAGAGATGGATTGCTCTATAAAGCAATAAGGCTCTGAAAACTAAATAAGAAACATTTCTCTGTTCTTGCCTTGAGCCTTATTTGAAATTTTTATCACATTACAACTTACTGTTACAATACAAGTATGTCCCCTGGGTTTGTCTACCAGTGCAGTAGGATAGTTAAACAATGATATAGTTACATTAGCACTAAAAAAGAGCATTAAGTCTATTTAACTTCCAGATGTTGTACCATCCCCTCTTCCATTAATCACATAGAATACCTTTTCCATCCCATAGTCTCTTATAGACTCATTATAGGAATCTCAAATTTACTACCATTTTCTTTCTGCAAGTTTCTTTCAATGGTAGACACGCATGATGCACAGGTCATGCCTGTGATTTGTAAAAAACACTTTTCCGCTCTCGCTCCACTGGGCTGGTTTGGCACATCGAGGTGAGGAATGTCTGGAAGACCAGCTGACCCACAGCCGTGGCGAGGAGGTTCTGGAGCTTGAGGCTGCATGGCAGCATTGCTGGTGTCAGGCCGGTGCCTATGTTCTCCAGCGGCGGTATCTTGAATAAATGCACAATACACCGAACAAACACTGTTTACAGTGTGATTGGATGAGGCAAAACTACAAACAGGTCACATTTATCAGTCATGCAAAGTCTCTTAGTTATTTGAGAGGTGACATGGTAATCTCGGTGTCTTCATGGAAATAATATAGATTGTTACTATGCATATAACAATATACACTCACCAGTACCACTTGCATGACCATTTAACTCTACAGAACTAGTTTTCCACTTTCAGATGGCAAATGATTCCCTCCGATTTCAATGCCTAGACCTGACAGCTACCTCCACTTGATAAAGATACATCGGTATCTATAGGGTCCTTGTCCAGCATAGAGAAGGCAGTCCAGTCATACTCATTCTGCCCCTGTTGTCGTCTATGCAGGACTCATAGCACTTCATCTCAGACAAAGAAAAGGACAAGTTTCTCAACAGTTTTCTCTTTATGGCCCAATATTTACACTGCAAGTACTGCAAAATGAATAGTGGAAGGATCTGCAGCACTCAGAAGACCTCCACACATGCAGGCCAGTTGCAATAATTTTTGTTCTTACCAGATACTGTACAGACACACAACAGCTCCAGCTGCATTCACAACCTGCCTCCTTTGGGCAGAGGTGTTGCAGAATGGCTGTGTGATCACGGCCATGACTCCCTTAAAGATCTTTGTGAAACAAAGTTAGCGTAAGTTAGCTGAAGCAGGCCTTGCAGCTATGCTGAGGCATGCTGATAAGGAAGCTGAGAAAAACACTGACCTTGTGCCTAATGTTGTAAATAACTTTGAGGAATTCACGTAGACAAGAGAGGAAAAAAAAAAATGTAGCTAGCTATCCGCAGAAACCGCAAGTAGGAGGATGTATGAAAATGTAACCCTTTAGAGCTTAGCCAATCAGCAGATGACTAGTAGGCATAATTAACTGGAACTGTATATAAGACATAATTGCGCCGTAATAAATTGAAGCTTGCTTTATCACTCATATTGAGTTTGCCCGCTTGACTTCCCTCGCCGTCAACACAGAGGTTTGTGTAGAGGAGCAAGAGTTGCTTCTGAACACGTTAAACACAGGGGGTGCCCTCCTTTTCCACAGATGAATTGGAAGGTCTTCCACCAACAAATTATAAACAAAAAAAAAAATCATAATTAACCACCACATATGGTCTCCTCCTCATTTGTAGTATAAAAGATTCAGAGGGATTGGGCCCATGAGAAAAGTGAATAGGATGTGGGCTATTGCCATCAACCTAATTTGTTGCAGGTAAACTACATCAGTATCTCAAAGCAAATGAGTTGAAGCAGATAAATGTTGCCACATTTGAAATTCACTGGAGAGGAGGTTGTGCACCATAGCAACTTCTTAAACATTGAGCACATGTACAAAATGTACAAACTGTGCTGCAGCTGATATGTAAAAGCACCTGCTCCCACCAAAGAGTACCTGCATCTTGCCACTCACCTTGCTTAAAATAAGGCTTAGTAAAGTAGGGCTAGTAAAAATAAAGAAATAAAGGTCAAAGGATTAGGACACTAAAAAGAGATTTTAACTAGGTAAGAAGAGGTTTAAAATGAAAGAGATTTCATTAAGTTTGTCATGGGTTTAGTATTCTAGAACATAAATGAAAACATTTGGTTTGATAGATCTACTTACAGCAGCCTGTAGACATAGGAGGAAACCTACTTCAGTGGGTAAGGGGATCAGCTATTTGAAAGACCTTGTACCAACTTCCAAACCTTTTGGCTTCATAACATAACTCAACTCTTCCACCCACTAGTGCAGTTATTAAGGGCTGAAATAAGGTGCTCCACATCTGAAATCTCTCTCCCTTGCTAAGTGAGATCAGATCAGGACAGTTCCTTAGAAAAGACAGTGCCAATGGGATGTTTCGAGAGTTTCTCTCGAGAACAGAGTCTCAATAAGGTGTTGCATGGCCCAACCTGGCACACTACCCACAAAACTAAAAACACTGTTACCTGTCAGCACAGAAGCATCAAACCCCATGTCTTCTATGGCAGCTCTTAACTCTTCTCCATTAGTGACAGCTGGATCATAATGTATGGTCCCAGTTCTGCCAGCTAGAGAAACTGCTATATGTTGCACTCCTTGTCTCTGTGATATGATCCCTTCAATAGACTGTACACAAGAATTGCAGGTCATGCCATCAATCCTGATAACAGCTGTGCATGTCGTGTCTTGCAGTGGCTCTCTGAAGAGATCGCATAGGAAAGCGGATGATGGAGATTCTCCTTTATTTGCTTCTGAACCATTAAGGAGGCATACTTTAAAGTTTCCAGGTGGAAGGGATTCAATAGCTTGCTGCAAAGCTGACAGGGTAATCAAATTTGGGCTATACTGTATCACAGCACGTTTATGTTCCAAAGATACTTGAATACTTTGTATGCCAGGAAGATCTGATATATTTCCTTCAATGTTTCTGACACAGGACTTGCAGTGCATGCCTTCTATTCGTACAGCCACCGTAGCTGTGCTACTCATCTCAGCGACCGAGGGATCCACCCCATCACACCCAAGACTTCCTGGTGTCTCCTTGGGGTTTGCATTCTGCAAGCGCTCAAGATCGAGGACACACAGCTTCAAAGGAGCTGATTTACTTTTAACAGTGCAGGCATACCCCAGGTTACTGATATGGCTCTTGAGGTCATCAGGTTGTATGATGTAAGGATAGTAAACAATAACTGCTTCCTGGTTACCAAGTGACACCTTGATTTTTGCCACACCGTGCAATTTCCTAATCTTTCCTTCAATGTTGGTGACACAGGACTGGCATGTCATGCCTTCTACCCGAAGCTTAACTACTGCTTTTCTCAAGCATGACAAATTTACGGTCGCTGTTGTCAACCTCTCTTCTGCTATGTTGGCATCAAAGCCCATATCCTGAATTTCCTGGCAAATCTGTTCAGAACTTATTTCTGACTGCAGATACTTTATTACAGCATTGTTCTGTTCAAGGGAGACTTTAATACTCACAATGTCCTTCACCTTAGAAATTTGGCCTTCTATTGACTGCACACACGATTGGCAAGTCATTCCCACAATGTTGATTGTCACAGTGTGTTCTTGGGAAGATGACGAGGGCACAGGTTCAAAGCTTTCCTCATAGCCCATGTTGTCAAAAGCAAAATTGTGTTTCATTGTAGGCTCCAGCTCACAGCCAGGAGGAGAATCAGTGTTGGACAAAGCCTAGGGAGCAAAAGGAAAAATAAAAATAAAATGTGTGTAACTTTAGCCCTGCTTTTAGAGGGCAATATTCTGCATGTGCTTTCAAGCACACGCTAGAAGTGCTCTCAAGTCAGCCTATACTGCCAAAACGCTTCACAACATTAACTTACACTTTGAATATATTAACAGTGAGCTTTGCTCACAATGATGAATCAGGCCTCTGCCACTTCTCTTGAGCAGCAATTTAAAAAATATTCACTAGGGATGTAAAAGCAAACTTGTCTCAATATTCACACACCAATCCAATCATTGAAAACTTGAGCTCTCTGCAGCCACGGGGCACTTTCACCATGCAGCCCACGCCCTGCTCTTCAGAGCACACTGGCACAAAGGATCACAGCAGAGTGTGCTGAACGCTTCTTCACAAATGTCAGAAGCTGGCTTAGCTTGGCCAACCTGCTACTGCTCAGAAGGAGCTCAAATCAAACCAAACCAAACCAAACAAAAAACCTCACAGAAAACAGAATCAAGAATTTCCCAGGAGCCTGAAACAAGCTGGCAGAGGGAGGAGCAGTTGCACGATATCTGAAGAGCTATACACATGCACACAAAGGCCTGGGCTGTCTGCCTATATATAGGTAAAACATTTAAGTTAAAATCTATATCTGATAAAGATTTTAAAAGACACAAAACTATATGCAGATGCTTCCACTCTGGTTTAGTTTCATCTGCCTCCTTGTGAGGCACCTAAGAAAGACCATATATTGAGCTACAAGAACTCACTGGTTTGATCCAACACTGATTTTCAGGATGTAATGGCCAATACTGAAGCAGATTGGCCAGAAGTGGACTATCTGACTCTCAGCCAAATCACAGGCTCCACAGTACTGAGACTCTACAGTTTAATGCACTGAAGTCAATTGAAAATGAAATATTAAAAAAAAATATATACTGATAATGGCAATGCTTCTCACCGAACAGGTGACTGGAGCACAGACTCCAAAGATTGCCAAAGGACATTGCTGGTCCCAAGTGATATGGAGGACTGAGAAGGGGAGGGACAAGTCCCAGACTGTCAGAGAACATCAAAATTCATGTCCATGACTTAAGGCAGCTCTAACTACTAAACATCTAGATGCAAGCTACTACAACGAATCTATTCTCTCACCTGTAATGCTGTGGGCTCTCCAGCATTCAGTAAAGCACCTGATGCTGGGCATTACTGCAGGAAGGGGCTGGAGAAGGGGCACTAGATCAGGCTCAGTACCACAAATCTTGTTCCTACCACCGACAAGAAAACTCCCTCCTTGGTACCACAGCATGAATGAGAAGCATTTAGGGTGCTTATTAACACTGTACTGCATCCAGTTCATTTGATGCAGTATTCAAAATTCATTAACTTGATTTTGTTTCACACTTAGACAGCTTGGGAATAATGAGGGCTGGGGTCATGACCAAAACAGCAAAAATTTAACATGAAAAATTTGCTTTCAGCCTTCTCCATATTTTATTTATTAGAACAGGAGAAGGAATGAGCAACTTTAACTCTTCAGCATTCCAGTGCAGCCCCTCACTATCCTGACCACGAGCTCTCCCCCCTGCCCCCTCCCCCTCCTCTTCGCCTCAAGGCTATGCTCCAGAGATGCTGGTGAAGAAGAGTCATGGGAACATTTTAGCCCCACAGGTCTGGCAGCACCGGGGGTACATACCTCTCTCCTTGCACTTCCCTTACCAGAAGTTACTAAAATCCCCAACACACATGGCATAGCTAGCCCCTCCTTCCAAAACAAAGCATATACAGTTAATTGGACCTCCCTGCAAAAGTGGTTCCCTGTTTAACCACACACAAAGATGACCACATGCTTATTTCCTCTTATTTGTGCCTTCCCACAGTTTAAAATAACAATATGGCCTTGTATATGGAAAAGAAGCCCATCTGAAGATGTGTAGTCTCTCACCCACTGCATTTCAAATGCTGCTGAAACTCAGAGTTGCATTTATTGTAATGTCTACCTTGAGAAATGTTATATAAACATTGTCCCTGTCTCCTCTTCCCTATCTCCCATCCCCAGTGCCCCAAGGACACTCTGCTCTCAGGGGCCAGCTCTTCTTATCACAAACACCCAGTAAAGCAAAAATCTGCATGCAAGTTACAGGAGCTCAGCTTGTTCATTTACTTTGGCTCCTACAACAAAGGCATTTGCCTTCTGCATCCTTTGGTGAAACGGTGAGAGATGAGTGAGACAAACATCCTCCACTCTGCTGCTCCCCTCCACCGCGTTTTCTGTCAGCCACTTGTAGATGAAACCCAGGAACCATCACTGGCCTTATGTCCTCCACCGTGTTCCCTCCACCCCCACGCTCACCAACCACCTCAGTTTTCCTCTATATATAATAATACAAAAGCATTAAAGAGTATTTCTGGTCCTCCAGTCTTTTGAAAAACATAAAAGCAATGACTGATTTTACTATTTCAATGCATTGTAAGCCACAAAAACATAAAAACTTGGCTGCCACTTTATATTTTGGATAAAAAGCTATACCAACATTCAGAAGAATTGGCAAAAATATTTTGCTTGTTACTTGACAAAGCCTTATGTTTATGCTCTGTAGGAGAAAAATGTTAGCACACATTTTAAATGACAAGTTAAAAATAGAGAGGGGACATGGATTAAAAAAAAATAAAAGGCTTATTTCCCTTTTAAAAAAACACAACCAAAAAAAATTGAAGAAGCTTCTCCCAAAAAAACCTTTAGTATTGTTTAACAGCTTCCAAAAAATACAGAAGAGGCACAAATACATCTATGTGTGCATTTGCAAGAAGGGGTGTTTCTACACTACATCAGAGGAAAACAGCAGGTTCACATAAGGACACAAAGACAAGGCACACAGAAATGTGCCCGAAGTTTGCCTCAGGCACATGCTAGGTCTCAGAAGAGGGTTTCCTGATACCAGCTAACACCCACACATAAAATGGCACCTATGGGCTGTAAAGTAATTCAGAGACACCATCTGCAAGAGGATCAGAGAAGCAATCACCTTCAAAAGTGCCAAAAAAAGGTACCTGGGATTCCCAGGCATTGCTCCTCCTGCTTGTTTCTGCCAAGAGGGAAATCCCAATCAAATAATGAAAATGCTTTTGATTCTACATCCCTATGGAACTGTGAAGGAACTGGCTACAGTAACCAGCCATTTTATTTCTCACACCAAATGAGACCTGCTTACTTTTAAAGGCAAGTGTACACCAAGTCTGTTTGCTCTACCAGTCTCGTGCATATTTTTGCAGACACTATGTAAAAAATACGTAAATAATGAAAACATGAAATGATGACAATTCTTTCTCTCCCTTGTTCTGCACACAAAAGTTGCAACTGAAAATGCACAGCCGAGCAAGCCTCTAGTCTGAAAACTAAGAATCCCTACAGAAAGCAGTGTTATAAAGCTCATTTAAACAATAGGGAAAAAAAAAAAAGAAAAGAAAATTAAGAAGCAGCCCATTGACAGAAAAACAGCAGTAGCTGCAGAGAGCTTTAAAGGAAGCACCAGAACTGGATGGAAAACATTTGTATCTACAGGAGACAGCTCTGAACTGGACCCAAGATGAGTAGCAACTGAAATTGTTGACGTGCATGAGTGTGGCATCTGAAGCCTGGTGTCAGGCTGCCCCACTGTCCCCCAGAATGAGCTATTTCTTTTGGGTGGTCCCATTCAGAAGTTCAAAGGTTGATAGTTTAACACAGCTGTGAGGGGATACAGAATAAATGTGAGAAAAACAACTGAACTGAGAAAAAAAACCAAAGAGGAAACCACAGCACTAGGCTACACCCTCATGTACGCACACATGGTGCCTTGACATGGATGCAACCCCATGGCTGTGAACACAACAAGGTTTGTGCTCTCCTTGGCCTCAGCCTCCAGCTACCTCTGACTGGGTTCCCATGCTGCCTCCACCCCTGTGCTCCATGGTGACCTTGTGGTGTGACTTGTCACCAGGAAAGCCTTCCCTCTCCTCCTCACTTCCCCTTCCCAAGAGGTGCAGCCACCTCCAAAACACCACTGTAACACCTGGCCTCTGCAGCACAAGGCTGAGGCCATGCCGGGTACACCCCACAGCTCCCCAAGCATCACCCACACTGACATCCCTCATGGCTGCTGCTCCTCTCTGGTGCTCCAGCCAGGCTCTCCACCCAGGACTGGCACTGCTCTCCTGCCCTCCTTCACCTGGCCTGCAGGGATGCCAGTTTCCATATCCTGAAATTCAGGCACCAGACTTCTCACCACAATGCCAGGCTGGCATGGAGATGGGGCCCAGCCCATTCCGCACCTTCCCCTCTGCCTCTCCCCATCTGCTCATCCATGAATGCCAGATCTCACTGAACCTCTCATCCAGTATCTCCAGAGGTTTTGGGCTGCTTTTGTCCCTGTACCTCCACAGGCTGAAACCAGCTGTTGCCCCCTCATCTTCAAGCTCACAACTGCCAAAAAATTATCTTATCTGTGTCTTTGCTTTAGTTTTCCTGCTTCATTCTTTCACAACCCATGCTGATTCATGGCTTTGGACTCAGGCAGGCAGTAACACACAACTGAAATGCCACATACTATTAATTAAATGCTTCAGATGCTTTCCCAGTTTGTTATAGGCAGCCAGTGAACAATAAAATGAGGACAGAGCAACCTCAACATCAAAGGTCCCGAGTCTTCAATTTCATTCCTACAACAGTAGCACTTATGAGTGGGCAGAAATTCAACCCTCATCCTCCCTAACAAATTTCAGTGCAACTTGTCTATCTTGTTAGCGCATACTGTTTAAATGTATTAGATCTTAACTGGTTGGAACACAACTTGTTATTTTTCAAACAGTTCCTGAGTGTTAAATGAGGGAAAACCCACACTCTCCACCTGGATATCAACATTCAATGAAAATATTACTTTAAAGCAGCTTTCATGGTGCTTTTGTTTTCAAAATACTAAGTTAGTTGCCCTAATGCTTCTGCCAAGGGACTGCTATTCCCCGTCTGGGAACAGGTTTCTCTAACCGTGCAGACGATGGGGAAAGATTTAGGCAGTTGTAGCCAGTCTTACTAAAATGATGCCTACACTGTAGTTAACAAAACTTAGAGACCTTAACAGGTACTTCTAAATTAAAGGGAGCTATGTAAACCATGCTTGCTTTAGTGGGAAAGGGGAAAGCCTTGTTGTAAATGGCTTGTTTCCAATTTAGAATTAAAACAAAGCAAACCACTTTGTGATGTTCTTCATGGCTCCAGTACAAGCAACACATATATCCCAGTGAACTGAACACAGAGAAGAGATCCTTTGGTAAAACAAAGTCATTTATGTAATTGGGGAGCTGATAATTTATATAAAAGTCTAAATCAGAAATTGATAGGGCGGAACTTGTATACTGTAATAAAACAGGTGACTTCAGCAATGTGAAATGTGTTTGAAAATTAGCCAGGGCAACAGTGGCAAGTTGATTTTTCCAGACTCACAAGAAAAGGGGGGTACCGATATTTATTAAATGGATGGACACCCCAACGTATCATACAGTATTATGGAACTGCAACTTGGAATCCTAATAAACTCATTAGCGGTGCTCAAGAACCTATCTACAGTCTGACAGACCAAGCAACTCAAATACGAAATGCAATTTATTAACACAGGATGATTCTCAATTACCTGCTAGCCGAAGAAGGAAGTGTTTGTGGTAAATTAAATGTTTCCAATTGTTGTTTGAAAATTGATGACAATGGTGAGGTAGTTAAACAAATCACATCAGAGATAGGGAAGTTAGCCCATGTTCCCATCCGAACTTGGAAAGACTGGAATATTGACTTGTTTTCCTGGCTTCTCAGGAGCCCCTGGGTAAAATGAATCCTATTTTATTTGTTATGTGTATTAGCCACCTTATTGTTTTTGCCATGTGCTGCTCCATGTTTTATAAGATTAATTCAACACGTTATAACTAACATGCAATTTGCTACTATGGTTTCACCCGATGGCATTAAACAAATTCGAGTAGCACGCCGAAATGTACACACAATAACAATTTAATAGCCAACAAGAATTTGGGAACAATTGACTCTTAACAATTCAGATAACAATGTAGGCTGAGTAAGAATAAAAATAGAATAGCAGCAAAAAAACCCGCCAGGAATGCATAGACGAGGATATGGTAACGCCTTTTATACTTTTCCACCTCCGCCATAAGTTCTTGATGTGTGACAACAGAAAAACGCACCCTCTGCCTAAACAACAACAGGAAGAAAAAAAAAATTTTGATCCCCTTTCTAATGAACCATATAGGTTATACGTTTTGAGAACACTCACCTTACAGAATGTTCAGAGGGGGAAATGTGCACTCTAGACCCTTCTTCCCTGGCAGGTGACATGGCGGTCTGGTGGTGAGAAAACATTACATTGAAAGCAGGGACCTGTTGTTTGACCACAGTGCCATAAATGTTACCATTAACAGACTTAACCGAGCGGTAAGCTCGGGAAATGGGTCCGGGACTTCATCTGGACACGCAGTAGCCATTTTTTTATCATATGAATGATCCGTGTATGCCTTTGAACATGCGCATGCGCAATTTTAAAGCCCCACGGAATGTGTTGAAAAAATCTGGAAAGACCGCGCATGCGAAATCCCTATAGTCTAGCCATGATAGTGACGCATGTCAAAAAAAAAAAAAAAGGGGAATGTGATAAGAAACTATAGTGTTTATAGTTCATTTAAATAATATTGATTTTATTATTACTTAAGTGAAACGTATAGCTATAAGTGTTGTTTTTAGGTTTTGTTTTTGTAGGTTATTATTATATGTATTACCCAACCCTTTGGATTTATTTGAAAACCGTGTATTTGACGCAAAGTAACTTCAATGAATCATTTGACAAACGCATGCGCAGCCACAAATTGGACCCAACATTAAAGGGGCATGAAAATTTAAATGCCCACCTCCTGGCTCTTGATTCTTAGTGGGAACAAGGGCCAGAGGGTTAGATCAACCATTCCACTCCTTTAAACCTGGTAGCAGGACAACCCCTAGAGGAAAAATGGAATGGACCGTATCAAGTGTTGCTGACAACCCATACCGCTATCAAGATTAGGGAGCAAGCCACTTGGATCCACTATTTGAGAGTGAAGAAAGCTCCTGAGAAATCATGGGCCGTTGCCCCGACAAGACCCACAGGACTACGATTCTTCAGGTCATAATTATAATCGGGTGGTTACCAAATTTGTACTTAACTTTTTGGAATAAGAATGCACATATATTTCTGGTGCAAGGAATCTTGTAGATTCTGAATAAAACTGATTGTTGGATATGTACACATATGCCCGAGAATGGAGAAAAGGGCATATCATTGACCAGAATCCCATAACCTACTCAATTCCTGGGAAGCAGAGATGTTAATCTATGGAAATTTGGGCTCAGTTCATTTACCATTCCCTCCTGGTACCTCCACTTGTTGAAAGAAAAGGTAGTGCGGCAGGGAACTACTTTTAAGCAGCCCTATTTCACCCCCCAGAAGAGGATCTTTGATTGACTCTACTCCATGGGAAAATCAGCGACCTTGCGAGCTTTCTTCATCCCCAGAACAGAAATAAGTCAGAGGAGGTGACGAGGCACAGTTTTCATCTCTCATGTCTGGACTAGCCAAACAGTCTCCTCCAATGTGATAAACGCAGTCATGATTCATGTCAAAAATAGCATGTACTGTGATAAGTGTAATTGTTGTACCCTGTGTAAATCTGGGACCTGTATTGCAGTTGCAGTGAGTGGGCGCGTGTGTGGTTCTCCTTTGAGACAATGTGGTGGCTTCCCCTTCCCCTGAGGCGATCGCTGCCTGGAAAAGCCCACCAAAAGGAGATAAGGAAAGCAAACCATGCCAGAGAAGGCCCGCCAGAGAAGGCCCGCCGAAGGAGACAAAGACCTTGAGATTTGAAAAAGCGAGCCCAAGGAGAGCCAATAGGAGGAGAAGGTGTACCCTAACGACCCAATGGGGAAAGAGCAGGACAAACATCCGGCGAGAAGAGATTGGTCAAGATCCGGGGATAAAAGACGCTGCTTTTAGGACTCAGGTGTGCGTGTGGTGGAACTAATTGAGTTCTCCGCGCACCCAGCGCTGTTTTTGCTTATTGTTTCTTAACCTAAATTGATTGAACCCAAAATAAATTTGTTTTAATTGTTATTGTTTATAACAATTTGGTGACCCTGACGTGATCTCGCTGTGCTTTCCTGGACTGTGACTTCTCGAGGGGCGCCCCACAGATTGTGGCTCGAGAGTAGCAGTCTAGGTCAGTCTCCGGAGATCAATGAACAAAAGAAAAACAATAACCAAAAGGGATTGGAGCTCTAAGGGAAAAACTGCAGTATAAAGGACCCGTAATTCTGGTGCACGAAGATCCGAACGAAGACGACGGAGTCGTGAGTATAAGGGAAGCCATTCGGTTGGGTGGGTATTGGTTACTTGTGTGTAAGAGTGTGATTGAGACGGAATCTAATTCTGGAAACGGACTCTAGGTTCAGAGCTAGGATTTGAATTCCGAAGCGAGTGTGGAGGTCTTCTAACCGTGGTTCCAAACTCCCGCGAGGGACTTGGCCGGTGAAGGACCAAAGCGGTTCCTATAGGATTCGTGGGTGGGATCATGACTCCTATAGGGTATGTGGGTGGGTGAAGGGTTCAGCCCCCTGCAGAACACTCTTACCGGTAACTAAGGGCGATAGGAAGCCACTGTAAAAGTCCTAGGATTCACGGGTGGGTGATAGGTCCAAAACCCCCTGTAGACATTGGTATCGGTAACCAAGGGTATAATACTCCCGGATATCGTAGGGGGGCGTCAGATTTGAGACAGAACCCCTGCAAGACACTTTTTGGTTGCTAAGGGCTATAGGAATTGCCGCAAAATTCCTAATACAATGGGCCAACAGGAGTCAAGATTTTAAGAGGAAACAAAGGAAGAAAAGGAATACCCACAAATTATTCCCCTGAATAGTGCTTTAGGCATAATGCTCAGGCATTGGGGCCACTGACCATCTCAAGAGGGAAAAACTAAAACAAAAATGGTCCATTACTGTATGAATGTGGACGAGAGAGGAAATTCAATCCGATTATGTATATTGGCCAATATTTGGATGTTTTGATGATTGGATGTGTGAGACATTAAATTTATATGTGAATAATAAAGACCCCTTTAATCAGGAAGAAAATGAATATGCTGCACTGTGGAGAGGGTCGGAGACAGGAAGATTGGTTTCATTATTTCCTTTGAGAGAAAAGAGGGAAAGGGAGGCAGGGGAGATTGAAACTAAACCAACCACGTCATCATGGGAGCCATTAGACAATTTACCCCCGTCTTATTTAAGGCAAAACGTGGAAGGCCGTCAGGGGAGGATACATCCTCCACTGCCTCCTGACCCCGTTCCTTCGACTTCTCTACTCTCTCCTCCTTCTAGTCACACAAGGAGTAAAACAGTACAGAAAGAGAGAGATGAAATTTATAAAAAAAGAAGGAGCAGTGGCTCTGGCTCCCCTCCGAGAGGTACCGATGGGAGGAGATATAGGAGGAATTGGATTTGTATCGGTACCTTTGAATATAGGAGATGTGAGATCTTTTAAAAAATAAATGGGTCGTCTATTAGATGATCCTTTGGGAGGCTCTGAACGATTAGACCAGTTCCTAGGTCCTAATACCTATACCTGGGAAGAAATGCAATCTATCTTAGGAATATTATTTACAACTGAAGAAAGGTCTATGATTAGACAGGCAGGGATACAGATGTGGGAAAGAAGGTATCAACAAGGCCCTCCTGGAGAACAGAAATGGCCTAACCAGAACCCAAACTGGAGTAACCAAAATGACCGTGATAGACAAAATATGTCAGATTTGAGAGAGTTGATTACCCAAGGAATCAAGGAGGCAGTCCCAAGGGGGCAGAATATTAATAAAGTTTTTAGTGAACAACAGGAAAATCATGGAGGGATATAAGAAAGAAACTGGAAAAGTTGGACAGTTGGCAAGAACGAGGTTTACAAGAACTGTTGAAGGAAGCTCAGAAAGTGTATGTACGGAGGGATGAGGAAAAACAAAAAAAGAAAGCAAGAATGTTTGTAGCGGCAGTCCAGGAAACTCAACAAATGGAGGATTTCCCGGGGAAAATGCTTGAATGTTATCATTATGAGCAGAGGGGACATTTCAAAAAGGACTGGAGGAGACAAATGAAGGACAAACAGATGTTTAATGAAGATGAATAGGTGTATCAGGGCTCTACATTCTGGGGACAAAAACAACATCTGAGCCCTTGATAAATTTCAAGATTGGTCCCCAAGAAGAGAAAGTAATGTTTTGGGGGTTTTTTTGTTGATACTGGAGCTGAACGGTCTACAGTTCGGCACATCCCTTTGGGATGTCGAGCAAGTAGAGATACAGCTTTGGTAGTAGGAGCAACAGGGGAACCTTTCAGGGTTCCTATTATTAAAAATGTAAAGATTGAATTTAAAATAACTTGATGTAACAGCTGGGGAAATTTATATTGACTTCCGTAAAAGGGTAATTGAATTTACAAAAATTTAAAGTACAAGAGAACCAATGTTATCTTTAGTAGCTGATTGAACCTGCTTTTCCCTAATTTTCCAAGACCTCTGTTGGTGTTTGTTATGTTGGGAGTCGCACACATTGATAAAACTGGAGAGGGCAAGACCGGAGGGAATCGGTGCTGCAGCTGACAAGGTCTGCCGAGGGCTGCAACCCCTGGGGCGGTGACCGCTGAGCATTATGATCCTGACCAGACCTCTCTTGATAAGGGTCCTGATTGGAACCCTGTGGGAAGGTGTGGACACCCTTTGTACTTCCAACTTTATATTAAGAAAACAGAGGGATGGATAAAGAAAGGAGAAGATAAAAAACCATCATTTTTATCTAGCTTGTTTTATCATGAGATGAAAACGGGAGTCAAATATGGAGTTCCCACAGTTGCTAAAAATGTGTTTGTAAAACTAGTTAAAAATATAACAAAGGGTAACTATTTAATCTTACCAATTGTTGTATGTAATTGAGTTACCGAAGTGAGTGCTGTACTCCTGGGAATATTGGGGGGTTGTTACTTGTCCCTGTTTGATTTGAGCATTGGAAACTAAGACATGAATCAATAAGGTAAACAAAAACAAAAGGGGGAATTGTGATAAACGCAGTCATGATTCATGTCAAAAATGGAATGTACTGTAATAAGTGTAATTGTTGTACCCTGTGTAAATCTGGGACCTGTATTGCAGTTGTGAGCGGGCGCGTGTGGTTCTCCTTTAGACAATGTGATGGCTTCCCCTTCCCCTGAGGCAATCGCTGCCTGGAAAAGCCCGCCAAAAGGATATAAGGAAAGCAAAACATGCCAGGGAAGGCCTGCCAGAGAAGGCCCGCCGAAGGAGACAAAGACCTTGAGATTTGAAAAAGCGCGCCAAAGTGTTACCAAAATCTCGGAATGAAGAACTTATCGACACCAATGTGATGTAGATAAGCAGACACTTCTTTATTGACGGCCGGGTGCGTGAGCGAGTCCTCTCACGATCAACGCACACCAAGCTTCAAAATCAGATATCATATATAAAACTTATTCATACATATTCATTAAATATTCATGCATAAACATAATATTTTCCATAAATCATTAACATATTCTCCTCCCATATCCGATTCTGCGCAGTAGAGCTTAGAAAGGTCCAGAAATGGGTCTGGGGTACGATTTGGGTAGGTGGTATATGAGTCGGTGGTCGCGATCTACCCCTGCCGGAATTACCTTTTACTAAAGTTCACAGTTTCTTGGCAGGCAACTACAAGCTGTTCCAGTCGACTCTTCCCAATTTCCATTAATCTCATATTCTGACATCTCAATACACTTTCTACATACAGAAGACTGGTCAGATACAAAGAAACCTTTCAAACCCTAAATTATTACCTAAGTTTCAACAATGATTCCAGCACATTCTTCTGGCCTTGGTACAGGATGTACAGAGGGTCTCATAGCAGCTTTTACTAAACAATCATAAGTTTCCTCAAAATATATTTTTATCCTTCTATATTTCTATTCTATAAAATAACTCTATAAAATCAAATAATCAAACAAATAAAGTCAATCAATCTTAACTTATTAACAAATCGATAACATTTCCCCCCTTTGAAAGTGTTGAAAATCATTATTTCAATACTTTCACATTATTCATATATCTTTTGTTTCAACATATTTTGGTGATGGATCATGTCTTGATAAAATAGTTGGTACTTTTCTCATAATCATACGATTGACTACAATTATATTGGTAAACTGTTTCTTCAAACATGCATATACTAGCATGCTCATCAAAAAGACAATTAGTAACAGAAACAAAGTTTTAATTATAGATTGTATCCAAGAGCTCAAATTCCATCCCAGTTTGTTAAAAATTTTCCCAAGCCAATCTTCTGACATATCCTTTTGAATTGCTTCAGTTTCTTTTTCAATTTTTCCTAATAGGTCTAGACCATGTTCCACATCCTGAGTGACATTTGGAATGTGGATACAACAGTGGTCCAATTTATCCTAGAGATATCCACATACTCCATGTTCTTTAAGTAGGAGCATATCTAGTGCCATTCTATTTATAAAGTCATTCTAGAGGTTGCCTCTAATTGTATGTTCAATTCCTTAAACCCCTTTTTAGTAACGTTTGCTAATTTTTCCACTTGACCAGTTAACTTATAAAGCCATGCTCTGTTCCTGTATGATGCTAAAGGATTTAAAAGTGATTCAAGTGCCCAGCCAATTTTCACTCCTGTAGAAGGTTCATTCCAATTATCATCATTTGTCTCAGATCTCTTTATTCGTTTCAGTTCCAAATTTTCTAGGGATCCTCTAAATGGTGATTTCTTCCAAATCGGACACAATGTTGGCATGCCTAAAGTAATTTGTTTCACTTTACCATCTAATGGTAGATGAGTTGTCCAGGTTCCATCACTTAATGCCCAAATTAAATGTCCAGGACTTCGAATAGTAGCTTTTCTGCAACTAAACAAAGTTCCTTTTATAACTGTAAAAGTGCTGGTTAAATTGAGAGTGTTCTTAAGACCTCGACAAAAACAACCATATTTTAAAACAGCGGCCTACGGAGGAATTCTTTGGATTACTAAGTCTGCATTATTGCAATCATACACTTTTTCACATTTCCACCATGGCACTATTTTATTCTCTTTTTCTCCTAATGAAGTTGATCTGTCATTGACTCAGGGTAATACTGAAAACACTTTTCCCTCCCATGTAAAACACCAAGGAGTTTTTGCCATATACTGAAAATGGGAATATAAGGTCATAGACCAAACTGAATCCCAAACTATTTCCTTTTCCTGTAGGGTTCGATTCTTTTTCTCACATTTTGTCTCGTTTACCCATACACTGGTGTTTGTTGTAGCCATTTTAGGGTAATAACACCATCCCTTGTTCCCTAAATCTCCCTCTAATCCCGGTTTAGCTACAAATCGTCCGTTACATTCCCACATGGTTGAATATACTGGTGATTCTTCTCCAACTTTAACCTTTTGCAGTTCCCAAGTTTCCCTAGGTTATTGTTTACAATCCATCGTCTCATTTTCATATTCTAATTTGGTCAAATTCATGGTTAAGATTCCCCATGGAATAGATTCACCTACTGCCCTCGGTATTGGTAAACAAGCAGTGATTTGCGTAACATTTTGTAAATTGGCAAATTCTTTAATCAATCCTACCATCAAATTTTCCTCAGCCATTTGTTTGGGAATTTCAATTACTTGTTCTGTCTCTATTTGTCTTTTGTTCCTTTCCACCAAGTCAGCCCACTATCCTGTCAACACTATCAACCAAAATAGAATCCAAAAAACAATTATAATCTGATATAAAAAATTAGACATGTTTTAGAGTCAATTTTAAAGTCTTTGGGTCACGGTTGATAATCTTCCATGGAATAGGTGCTTTCTTCACTCGAGTATAATGGATCCAAGCCTCCGACTCTGCTATTTTGATAGCTGTAAAAGTGGTTAACATTACTTGGAAAGGTCCTTTCCAACGTTCCTGCAAAGGTTCAGAGGTCCAGGTCTTCACATAGACATAATCTCCTGGTTGGAAATCATGCACTGAATTTTCCAGGGATAAAGGTCTATTCCAAATTACTGCTCTCCAAATTGCAGCCAAAGTTTTTCCTAGAGAAAGCAAATAGTTATATACATCCTGCTTTCCTTTTACATGTATGTTTGGATTTGGTTCTGGAGATTAATATGGTTTTCCATATAATAATTCATAAGGACTGACTGAAGTTCCACTCTTTGGCTGTACCCTGATACGTAATAATGCCAATGGAAGTGCCTGAGGCCACTTTAGACTGGTTTCTTGACAAATTTTACTTATTTGTCATTTCAAAGTTTGATTCATCCTTTCCACTTTCCCACTAGATTGTGGTCTCCAAGACGCATGTAAATCCCAGTTAATACCCAATACTTTGCTAAGACTTTGGACTACTTCAGCAACAAAGTGTGGACGTCTGTCAGAGGAAATTCCAATAGGAACTCCAAATCTCAGAATTATTTCTTGTAATAACCACTTTACAGCCTTTTTGCTTGGGTGGTACGACAGGGAAGGGCTTCTGGCCATCCTGTAAAAGTATCAACCCCTACCAAGATGTAGCGGTACCCATTTTGTCTAGGCAGCTCTGAAAAATCTACTTGCTGTAGGACAAGGCCTCAAGGACAAGAGTCCAAGTACTGATAGCCTGATGAATAGAGACTTGTTAGAACTTGTAGGGCACAAGCCCTGGGAGCAAAGGAACAAGCTAACTGCAGACCCCTGAGCCGTCACAGTTGAGGAGGCAACCAGATGGACAGAGAAACAAGTAGCCAGATAAGGGAACGGATGGCACCAATATGTAATCAAGAAAGCCGCGTAGAAAGAAACTCCCTAACCTTGGAATAGAAATTATTGCTATGTCAAGATAAACTAGTAAGTTCCTATTGTTCTAACGGCGTGCCTTAAATATCAACCAATCAGTGTTTTTTACGCTTAAGATTTAACCAATCAGTGTGTAATATGTAGAAGGTAGAAACGTATATAATTGTAAGAAAATCACTAATAAATGGACAACTTGCTTGCATCAAGCTGCGTCCCGTCTCTTCATTCGCCGCACTTGCCAATAATCTCCAGGTTCTGTACCAGACTTCAGCCTACCCATTTGAACCTTTTTCTTAATCACTGGATTATTTTTCAAACATACCTCACATTTTGCAGTTACCATTTTAGCTATTCCCAACATCTTAACTGATATTACTTGCTTTCGTAAAGATGTTACTAAGGCTTCTGCCCCCCAGTGACATTCTTGATGTCTCATTTGAATTATCTCTCTCATCAAAAGAGATAGAATTACTACCTGTCCATTAGGAGTTATCCACCATCCCGCTAAGTTTTTCTTAGCATTTAATAACTGACTCAATTTGTCATCTTCCTCTGAATATCTCGGTTTTTCCCTAGGAAGGGTTACTGTTTTAGAAGGAATTATTGCCATTTGCAATGCTTGTTTCTTTGCTACCTTTTTTGCTGTTCTATCAGCTAAATTATTCCCAGCTATTATTTTGTATTCCCAATCTGATGTGACTTACAGTGCATGATTGCTACTTGATCTGGCTTTTGAACTGCTTGCAATAATAGTAAAATTTCTGTTTGATGCTTAATGTTTGATCCTTGAGAGGACAATAACCCCCTCTCTTTCCACAAAGCTCCATGGACATGTACTACCCCAAAGGCATATTTTGAATCAGTCCAGATATTTACTTTCTTGTCTTTGCTTAGTTCTAAGGCTCTAATTAAAGCGATGAGTTCCGCCTTTTGTGCTGATGTGGTACTCGCCAATGCTCCTGCTTCTATAACTGTAGTGTCTGTTGTTACCGCATATCCGGCGTATCTGACTCCTTGTTCCATGAAGCTGCTTCCATCAGTATACAATTCCCAGTCTGGTCGCTCCAATGGCACATCCTTCAGATCCTCACGACTGGAATAAACATACTCGATGGTAGCCAAACAATCATGTTCCAGTTGTCCTTCTTCCAGTATGGAACTTAAAAACACTGCAGGATTTACCAGGTTAGTTGTCTTTAGAATCACATCATCTTGTTCAGTCAATGCCACCTGGTATTTCATCATTCGGCTGGGGGACAGCCAATGTCCCCCCTTCTGTTCTAGGACAGTTATCACCATGTGTGGAACATAGACTGTTATTGTTCTTCCCAAAGTCAATTTCTGAGCTTCTCGTATGAGCATCACTGTTGCTGCCACTGCTCGAAGGCAGTTTGGCCACCCTTTACTCACTGTGTCCAGTTGTTTGGAGAAATATCCGACTGGTCGTTTCCAGCTTCCTATCCTCTGGGTTAACACGCCCAGTGCAAGGTGTTGTCTTTCATGAACAAACAGCTGGAAATCTTTGGTTAGATCCGGCAGTCCCAAGGCAGGTGCAGACATTAAGGCACGTTTCAACTCTACAAAAGCCTTTTGTTGTTGTGGGCCCCATACAAAAGGAGAGTTCTTTTGGGCCTCGTACAGCGGTTTAGCTATTAGCCCATAGTTCATGATCCAAAGGCGACACCACCCAGTCATTCCCAAAAATGTTCTGAGTTCATGAATATTTCTCGGCTCAGGTATACCACAAATAGCTTCTTTGCGATTTTTTTCTAATTGTCATCGTCCTTTTAAAATCTCAAAGCCCAGATATATCACAGTCTGGCAGGCTATCTGGGCTTTCTTCCTGGACACTTTGTATCCATTTAGTCCCAGGAAATTCAAGAGGTCAATAGTCACCTGTATACAAATAAATCTTTCTTCTGTAGCAATCAATATATCATCCAGATATTGAAAAAGTAAATGCCCAGGTCTTGATTTATCCTGTTTCCAGATCTCAAGTTCCTTAGCTAAATGATTTCCAAAAATAGTTGGACTGTTTTTAAATCCTTGGGGTAATCTAGTCCATGTCAGCTGCATCTTTTGCCCGGTTTGAGGATTTTCCCATTCAAAAGCAAACAGTTTTCTGCTTTCCTTTTCCAAAGGTATACAAAAGAAAGCATCTTTTAGATCAAGCACTGTAAACCATTGATAAGTCTCCCTTAACGCTCTTGACAGTGTATAAGGGTTTGCTACTACAGGATAAATGTCCTTAACTATTTGATTTACTGCTCTCAAGTCTTGTACCAGTCTATATTCACCCGATGGTTTTCTGACTGGTAAAATAGGAGTATTATACTCAGATTCACATTCTTCCAAAATTTTATACTCCAAAAATTTATCAATCAATTTCTTCAGTTCCTGTCTCACTTCCGGTTTGATTGGATATTGTTTAATTCTCACTGTTCCTGCGCCTTCCTTCAAATCTATTTTAACAGGCTCTGCTAGTTTCGATTTACCAGGAATATCTGTTTCCCATACAGTAGGGATCACTGCCAAATCCACCTCCGGTGGAATTTCTTGTTCCTTTACTTTTTCTTGTATCATCAGGATTTCTCCCGTTTTTCACTCAGGTATTTTCAAGAAAAGTTCTCCTTCGTCAAAAACAATTTGTGCATTTAAGTTGGATAACAAATCTCTTCCTAAGAAGGGTATCAGACATTCTGGTACATAGAAAAATTCATGTGTAATTATCTTATTTCCAAATTTCAAATCCAGGGGTTGCAGGAATGGCCTGGTTTTGTTCCAATTTTTCCTTTACAGGTATTTAATAAAAAAATGTCGCTCCTGTATCCACTCCCAATCTCACAATTTGAACAACATTTTTTTTTTCCCACTTTCTTATTATCAGAAGTTATAGCCATTACCAAATTATCTCTAATAGTTAGCTTACATTCATCCTGCCAATCCTTTCTTTGTCTTAAATAAAAAAACAAATCCACATTTGGCATTTTATTCCATTTCCCTTCTCTTTTACAATACAGCATTAACTGCAGAATAGTGTTATAATTCAGTGTCCCATTCATGGGCCACTCTTCCTGATCATCCAAAATATATAAAGGCCACCAATTATTACAATACTCAAATTATTACAATACTCAATCATCTGGCTCTGCAGATCATCATGTAAATTTCCCCAATGTGCCAACATCCCAACAAAGAATTTTTCAGGATTTTGTCATTTACAGCAAGATTACCCATGCTTTTACTTTTAAACAACCAAATTAACTTAGTTGCCATGGTGTAATTACTCACAGTACAATACACAATTATTCAACTCTGTCACTCCGATCCGCGGATCCACACTCCACACTCGCTTTCGTGCTCAATTGCACGTCTCACCCTTACAGCCACGCTCACACTTTCCCACAGTTACTTTAAACAAACATAAAACACAATATTGTACCTCTTAATTTTCTTCTTAATACACAAACTCACAAAACAACAAGGAACACCAAAAACTTCTTCTAACTTCTTGTTAGAGGCACTACCTTAGAGAACACCATAGCATATAGTTTCTCTTGTTTCCACTTTTGTCCAACCCTGCAATAGCTTTCGCTTATGTCTTACGGGCAGACGCCTAGGCTTCCACTTCCACAAGGATCCTTTTAGTCCAACCCTGCGCAGCTCTTTCACCGCGTCTGACAGGTAGACTTACTCAGTGAGACTCAAACTCACTGGTGGGTCTCCAACCCACTCCTTACCATACACTTATTATAGTGGAACTCCTACCCACTTCCTCTAGTGCACTTACTTACTTTAGTGGGACTCCCACCCACTTACTACAATTAAAAAAAGAAGTGTCTTACCAAATATCCAGGGAATGTCGCGAAGAGCCTTACAGATAGGGGATCGATGGGTATCCCCGAGAAATCCTCGGTGCCGGCTGGAACCGATCAGGTCCCCGACTCCTCTGGTCTCCTTCAGCGAGGTCCCATCTGGGTCGCCAAAACTGTTACCGAAATCTCGGAATGAAAAACTTATCGACACCAATGTGATGTAGATAAGCAGACACTTCTTTATTGACGGCTGGGTGCGTGAGCGAGTCCTCTCACGATCAACGCACACCAAGCTTCAAAATCAGATATCATATATAAAACTTATTCATACATATTCATTAAATATTCATGCATAATCATAATATTTTCCATAAATCATTAACATATTCTCCTCCCATATCCGATTCTGCGCAGTAGAGCTTAGAAAGGTCCAGAAATGGGTCTGGGGTACGATTTGGGTAGGTGGTATATGAGTCGGTGGTCGCGATCTACCCCTGCCGGAATTACCTTTTACTAAAGTTCACAGTTTCTTGGCAGGCAACTACAAGCTGTTCCAGTCGACTCTTCCCAATTTCCATTAATCTCATATTCTGACATCTCAATACACTTTCTACATACAGAAGACTGGTCAGATACAAAGAAACCTTTCAAACCCTAAATTATTACCTAAGTTTCAACAATGATTCCAGCACATTCTTCTGGCCTTGGTACAGGATGTACAGAGGGTCTCATAGCAGCTTTTACTAAACAATCATAAGTTTCCTCAAAATATATTTTTATCCTTCTATATTTCTATTCTATAAAATAACTCTATAAAATCAAATAATCAAACAAATAAAGTCAATCAATCTTAACTTATTAACAAATCGATAACAAAAGGAGAGCCAATAGGAGGAGAAGGTGTACCCTAATGACCCAATGGGGAAAGAGCAGGACGAACATCCGGCGAGAAGAGATTGGTCAAGATCCGGGGATAAAAGAAGCTGCTTTTAGGACTCAGGTGTGCGTGTGGTGGAACTAATTGAGTTCTCCATGCACCCAGCGCTGTTTTTGCTTATTGTTTCTCAACCTAAATTGATTGAACCCAAAATAAATTTGTTTTAATTGTTATCGTTTATAACATCCAATAATTGTAACTCACTTCTGTCCTGTTCCGCAGGCAGTTTCTGGCTCTTTTCTGTCTTGGTCAGTGCCAAGAAGCCAGATGTGAGCACAAAATGCAAATCCTGACTCGTCCTGGCTTCATGTGAAATAATTTGGATTTTTATCCAAATAGCATTCTCCCTTGCTTCCTGAGGCAGGCAAAGAGAAGCACACACAAACACGTGCACAAATGCACTTTGAACAAGTTAGTGCAGGGTATTTATTTTTCAATATGTAAACCCTTTAATGTTTGATAATGAAGATGCCTAACTCACTAACAATTTCACACTGTGAATTGTTGCAACTTCCTGAGCAGTTTCATAGTTGATTTAAACAGATGTTAAAGTACAGCTGTGAAAGAGGTGGTCCTTTATGATCTCCTTCATGTCCGACTAGGTGCAGATGGCCACAGAGACATTAGTATCTGCATAAGGGAGAAAGAAAAGCAAGAAGTGTTCAAGTCTGCTATCACAGACATTCAAAAACAGTCTCGAGCCTCTCAAGAATTCCAAACTTTCGGCTGAAAATGCTGGGACTTAAAGTGAGTCTACATGTTACTTTGCAAATTCAGTGATATTATCAGTAGGGCTACATCATTTGTTATCTCATTTCTGCCTGTGCTCTGGGTTGCTTGAAAACATTTCCTTCAGTCACCCTAAAAAATGGCAGGCACTTTGATTTTTCCTGCTGATGGCTGTTTAGAAGAACTGTCAGAAGAATCCACAGGAGATTAAAACACAGCATAATCTACAGGATGAAACTCCCAGCAGTGGAACTGATTTTTCCTATGTGGTCCTTGCCCAGCTGGGACAACTTGTGTGAAAATAATGTTCTGTTAATCAAAAGCTATAGGTTCAATCTGCTTAAATTGCCTGGTGATACAAATAAATGTGGTTTATAGGAGCTCTTGCAAAAAAATCTGTGTAGATCCAAGCTGCTTAATTCCTCATTGCTTCTGCCCAAAGAAAAGGGTGGCTTCTGCAGATACATGGTGTGAGCACCCATGCCCTAGAACATCTAGCTCAAAAGTAAAGATGATAGTTAAGAAAAATTTTTACTAGAATTGCTTGCATTTAGCAACTTTAATATTATGACATATCAGTACAAACAAGCCCATAGTGTTTTTCTCAAGATACATTAGTGCCACAATTTATTTCCAATACTTGTTTCTTGCTTTGTAAATATTTTGCATACAACTAGTGCAACTTTATTTCTGCCTTCTGTTATTATGCAATGAAGAACAAATGTACTGTAACATTCAACAGCCTATCACAAGACCTGCAAAAAGGAAAAAAAAAAATTGCTTTGTTTATAAATGATCTAAGATTCCTTATACTAAAAACAGTCCCAAGCATTTTGGTAACTAAGACCACAGCCCTGAATGAGAGACTCAATGCAACACAGGGCATGTTTCCAAAAGAAAGTAACCAACTGTACAAGAAAATACAAAAGACCACATGACCGTCATATGAGTATCCTTATACAATATTAATCCAGTTTCTTTGTGTTACTACTTGCCAGTGGTTTTATCCTACCAACTTACTCATATGTGGAGTACTCAGCAAGAGTAAGAGTGACAAAAATGTACTTTAAAACTGTCAAATGCCTTGCAGGCTTGCAGAGAACAAACTGAGTGGATTCTGCTATTTGTTCTGAATACTCACTTCAGAAGGCCTGTTTGCATGGATTTAACTTCAGAGTAAGGGCATTTAATAAGGAAAGCAATTAAAACAGGACAAAAATGCTTGCAGAGGCAGCAAAAGATTAAACATGTGGTGCATCTCTGGGAAGCTGAAAACAAAGCTGACTTCATGGCAAGACTAGTTTAATTTTGCTGGCATGTCAGCCACATGGAATTCCTACAGACAAGGGTTTTAATAGCATTCTCATGGCTGGAGTGGGAACACCACAGAGAGCTCAGCACTGCCTTTGCTGACGTTATTGCCAATACCCTAAATGCATGCATACAATATCATCTGCTACATATGTATTAAGGTGGGGAAGTTGTTAAGTGGTGACAACTCAATTAGTCTGTCAGATTTTCACACATTAAAGGTATCCTTTTATGTCTCTAAGGCTGTCAGCAACACAGTCTTTGTATTGCTCGGCAGAAGCTAAACACCCTGTGATTAAAGAAAAGTTAACAAAAGAACTTTGAAAGTATTAATATGTCTGGGGTTTAATTATCACTACAGGGACTAAGAAAAAATAAAACAACTAAGATGACCAAGGCAGTGGAGCATCTGTCCCGTGAGGAAAGGCTGAGAGCTGGGTCTGTTCAGCCTGGAGAAGGCTCAGGGAAGATCTTGGTAATGTATATAAGTACCTGAAGGGAGGGTGCAAAGAGGACCGAGCCAGGCTCTACCAGTGGTGCCCAGTGACAGGACATGAGGCAATGGGAACAAACTGAAACACAGGAGGTTCTGTTTTAACACCAGGAAACACTTTTTCACTGGGAGAGCGACCAAACACTGGCACAGGTTTCCCAGGGAGGTTGTGGAGTCTCCATCCTTGGAGGTATTCAAAACTCATCTGGACACGGTTCTGGGCAACTGGCTGTAGATGACCCAGCCTGGGCAGGGGTGTTAGACAAGATGACCTCCAAAGTTCCCTACCAACCTCAACCATTCTGTGATTCTGTGAACTATAAATTATTAGAACTGAGAAAATAATTTGATACTCCCACCATCACGCAGATTTCTCCCTAAAACAAGCAAGTGGAACTCAAAAGCCAGGTACATAGGTGTCTCCCTCATTAATTGCTCTTCTTGCTTCCTGGAACTCTTCACCATTACTTAAGACTCCTCTTAATTAAGCCATGGCTAACCTGTAATCCTTCAGATTCCTAAAGACACTCAATCTAAGATTCATACCTTCAAAGGGAGTGGCCATATGCTCCTTTTCAAGTCAGTGGGGAGGCACGCAAATGTCACCATCTAAAACAGACTGGACTTTTTGTTCCCTAGAAGAACTGTGCCTCTTCTCTGAACCCAGGCAATTATCCTCCAATATTGATGTTACAAGAGAGGTGTTTTGATTTGAGAGATGTGAGTGCAGTGAAGGTCTCTTCTGCATACACCACACATGCTTCTCAGGCAATTGCTCTGTCAGGGAAGAGCAAAAAGATTAAGGGAGAGAAACCAACGCCTGTGGCACTCTACTTACAAGTGCTGTTGGTTCGGAAATGAAATGTTAGGTCATGCTTGCTGGACCTCTCAGCAGAACTCTTCCAATTTACCTGCTTACATAAAGGCCGAGGTGCCCTGATAAAACCTATAGTCAGTGGTATTTAGGACAGTGAAGATATTTAAATAAAAATGCCGCAAAATTACCAATAAAACTCTAACTTTGAGGGCCTAACAGATTTCCAGTTCCATTCCCACATGGTGAGTCCTCATAAGTGGAAAACTCAATCCAGACAGGTCAGAATCGAATAACTATTACTTGAATTCTTCTCACTCCCACTACAGCAGAGACTTTGTCTCTGTGCTTCAGGCTATAGCAATGACCACATAAACTAATGATCCAACATTTTCCAACCAGCACTCTTCTGCCAAAGAAGACAGGATGACATTCATAAACATTCTTAACAGCTTCAAGACCTCAAAATGCACAGGTGGCTATGACATGAAAGAGATCATGTTGATCTCTTAAGAGGCTGAAAGATCACAGGTTCTGAAAAGGCCCAGTTCTAAGAAACAGAGTTCAAAATGCCCTCAAATTTTGGACAAACTCAACTCTGCAAGAGAATGGAGACTGAGTTATTTGTATCAAATCTGCCACATAAAGCATTTTATTATTTTTAAATGGAGAATGTGGTAGGGGAAAAAAACACCTAGTGATGTGACAGGAGATCAGAAATGTTTTGGCCTGTTTTGCCTAAGCCCCTCCTCACCTACAGTCTGGTATTTTCACTCAACACCTCCCAGCATCTGGGAGAGCAGGAGTTTCCTACATTGTTCCAGGGGAAGCCATTTTAGAAATACAAGCCTTGCTGTTCACTGACACATCATTAGTGGCATTTTGAAAAACAGCTCTGTTTAGTCACGTCTCTACACTAATCCTCTGGTCTGTGCATATAATCCCCAATCAAAACAAAATGGGAGACAGTATGTATTAGCCAGAGACAGCCTGGACACTCTCCAGTGGAAATTGTTCCCAGTGAGCGTGTTCATGGGGATCCGGACACCCTGCCCTCGGCCTCGCAGCTGACTTGCGAGTTGACAGGTGCTTCTCCATGAAGAGGGATTCACTTACAAACGGGAGATTAAAGCAGGGCGGGAGGACAGGACACAGAACACCACCCTCCTCTGGCCGAAGTAAGGGCCACTATTTACAGAGACACAATCTGCATGTGGTGGACGCAGAAGAAACGCCCTGTCCCGGGGAGGCCTCTGCCCCCTCACACACCCCGCGATGCCCGCGCTTCGCGCTGCCCTGCCCAGCGGCCGGGCCCTGGCTCCCGCGCGGAGGCGGCGCCCCCTGAGGCGAGGCGAGGCGGTGGCGGCGGCGGCGGCGGCGGCGGCGGCGGGGGAGGTGGCGGAGGCGGTGCCAGCCTCGCTCCCGCCCCTCCGGGGCGCCGCCAGCCAGCGCAATTCGCGCCCCTCCCATCCCCTCAGGCACGGCCACGCCCCCCTCGCCGCTCCCTCCCACAAGGCGGGGCGGTGCCTCTGCTAGCCCCTCTCCGTTCCCCTCCCCTCCGTCTATCTCCCACCGGAACCAATGAGAGGGAGGCAATACCAGCTTGGCCCCGCCCCCGCGCAGCCGGGTACCGCCCTTTCCGGCGGAAAGGTGTGGCGTTATCCAAGGTGGTGGCAGGAGAGTTGTGTCTGTGTGGGCTGGTCAGTGGGCTACCGGGGGTGCGAGGGCGGCAGTGTGGGGGCGGGGCGTCCTGGCAGCGGAGGGGGAGGGGAGAAGGAGACCCCGTGCCTCCGTGGCCCCCTGCCAAGCCGCAACCGCTCTCCCCCGTGCCCCCCGAGCCTGCCCGGGCGTCGCGCTCCCCGCCCCGCCCCGCCCCACCCCCTGAGGAGAGGAGGCCTCCGGGCAGGGCGAAATGGGATGGGACCCTGCCCGGCTCCTTCTCGCCCAGCCGCCGGCCTCGGATGGGTTAATGTTGCTTTTCCGCTTCATCCCGGAAGGAATGTTATCTTACGTGTCAGTCGTGACGCGTGGCTCGCCGCGGGCAGCTCCTTTAATGTCGAGTAAAAGGTGTTTATCGTAACGGTAGCACAGCATCAGAAACCGGGCTCTGTTGCCTGTTAAGCTGTGCAGGCCAAGAAGAGAGACCCCGTTTGTGGGTTAGGAGAGCTGTGCGGGGAGGTGGTCTGCAAAGGGAATTCCCCTGTTAGAGAGTGCTTCAGAGATCTGAGGAAGCAGGTGTCTCTAAACAGAAACTGCTCGGAGCTTTTCTGGACAATTGACATGCATCTTCAAATCTCGGGGGTATGGAAAATGCAGGTTCTGGGACATGCACTGCAGGCTGGCTCAAGTAGCTCTGCACCAAAGCAGTTCATACTAATAGGCTAAACATGAACTGGGACTGAAGAAAACTCTTACAAATCTGTTTAGAAATCACTTTGCTAGTTGCATTTTGCCACATTGGTAAGGATGTGCAACCTTTATAGTGTATGTGGCACATAGTAGGGAAAAAAATTGGCTAAACAGTGTAGAATAGTGATATTTTTTTTTGGTAATTGTTGAAATGATACAGGGATGCTTATGATTTCTGAGATGAAAACTCAAGAAATTGTTGAACTCCCTGTAACTACCTGTAAGCCCTTCTCTCTCAATTTTGTACATAGTATTTTTTCAAAGCAGTTTTGTATTTTAAAATTTCTGGCTTGTTTCAGATTGCTGTGCTCATTGTTAATCCCTGCATTATTTCTAAGTGGAATTTTATGTGTCTGCTTGGTGGTACTGCTGTGGGGAATACGGCTGTGGATACAACAAAGGAAAAAACAGTTGACCTCAGCAGGAGAAGATGGGAAGCGGCCATTGCTGGTTGCCTTTTTTCACCCATATTGCAATGCAGGTGGTGGAGGGGAGAGAGTCTTATGGTGTTCCATTAGAACACTCCAGAAAAAGTAAGCATATATGTTTATTAAATACCATATTTCATTCTCAGCTGCTGATGGTATTATCTATGCACATTTTGGCATTTTACATATTTAAATAGGTGTCATTTATCTACCAGTCCTATGGGTTTTTTTTGCATTTGAGTTTCACCTGGTTGCACCATTCCACTTCATCCCTTTATCCGGATTTTGATCTTTCTTGCTGTGGCATCTATCACTTCTTTCTCCCCTTGGGAGAACCCTTCCTACTTCATTGGTTTTCCACTACTGGTATGGAGCTTTGTATGGGCATAACTCATCAGTAGGTAAATGATGATTTTGATACTTGCCTCTTGGTGCAGGAGGCAAAACAGGTTAACATCTAAAGTGGGTTTAACATTGGCACACACACTGGCTTGCACAGTTTTCTGCATTTTAGTCATGCTATGCACACACAGACATCTCGTAATGTAGGGCAAGGCATTCTTAAGTCTGTAGAATAATACTAAGCTCCCTTTTTATTTAAAAAAAAACATTCCCCAGGTCCTCAGCCATATGTTCTTCTGCAGATCAGAAAAAACTGTGGAAGTATAAGGAAAAGTATAATTCAGTTAAAATAATTTCAGAGCTAGGCCAGACATTTGTTCTCACATATCTTTTGAGTAATTTTGAATGGATAATATTTTAGTTGCATGTTAAAAAATTTGAAGAATCTATTAAATTCTTTTCTTTACTCTTGCAGGTACAGAAATGTAACGTGTGTTATTTACACTGGAATCAGGAATCAGGATACCAGATTTAACAATGCAGCCTTCACTACAAACAGTCCTCTTTTCAGCAAATTTAAACTTGTCTATTACTACTTCTTTGCTTTCATGTATGGATTGGTTGGTTCCTGCAGTGATGTGATTATGGTTAATTCTTGGGCGCTAAATCACATCCTTTCCCTCTGGATAGCTGGGGCTTGCACTTGTGTTGTACATCCACCGTGTGATGTTCAGACCTTCCTGGATATTCCACTGGAAGAGAAGAGCACCAGTGAATATTCCATTGTTTCTGTCAGCCAGTTCAGGCCTGAAAAAGATCATCCATTGCAAATCAGAGCCTTTGCTAAATTGCTGGAAGAGAAGAGACTGGGGCAGCAGCCATCATTGAAACTTGTCTTAATTGGAGGCTGTCGTAACCAACAAGATGAAGAGCGTGTAAATAACCTTAAGCACCTTTGTGATGAGCTGGGAGTTAGTAACGATGTGATATTCAGAATAAACATTTCCTTTGAGGAGCTAAAGAGACACCTGGCTGAGGCCACCATCGGCCTGCATACGATGTGGAATGAGCTCTTCGGGATCGGTCAGTATTTTTCCTCAGTGTTCAGCTATTTGTCCCAGCTGGGGACACAGGGAGGGCTTCAGTTCATGATTAAGGCTCCTCAGTACAGGTGTCTAAGCAGAGAGGTCTGCATGCCAGGCAGGTGTCCAACTCACATTCCTGTCACAGGCTATCTAGCTGAGGTAAAGCCTACAGGACCAATTCAGGTGACTAACCACTAGGTGCTACTGTAGCGCAAGCCAAAGCATCTTAGACTGTTAATAATGATGGACATCCTCTGGTCACCTAAACAGACAGCTAGTCCCATCTGTGCTGCCCAGGATGTCCTGACTGACCTCCAGCTGTCCCTCTGCAAGGTCATGGGTCGCCCTAAGGTCCCATGTTAAGTTTGCCAGCCTCATTGCACAGATGCCAGCCATACCCAACGGAGCCTCAAAAGGCAGCAGGTACTTCTGTTTAAGCACCTTAGATTGTGCCCTGTTGGCTCCGCTGACCACAGAGGGAGCTTAGACGTAGTTCATACATAGACATTCATGTGTAAAGATTGTGATCGTGTATTACCTGCCTCAGCTGCCATTTGAAATGTCTAGTAAATGTCATGGGGCTCCATCTGCTGTTTCAGAGGTGTGAGTCTCCCACAGATTCTGTCTCTTATTTGTAAGCCCCGTGTAGATGCCACCAGGTACCTACTGTTGGTCATCTCATTGCACTAGGCCACTGTGCTAAGGCAATTAAATCCATTGTAAGGCAATTAGATCAGTCACCATAGCATGGAACAGAATACCAAAGAGGAGCTGGGACCTGGTTTGCAATGTGCTGTCATACAGAATTAAGGTACTGGGCTCAGTTTACTGGGATTATTTGGGTCCTGACCTTGAAATGGAATGTAAGATGACCCATCTGTCATAAATCTACAAGGTAAGTTAGCAGCCAAACAGATGGATATAATGTGACTAAACTGCAGTTTATGTCATCAGACTTTATTACAAGTTAAGTAAGTATCAACCCTATTAGTTTGTAGGAGCTTGGTATAAAAAATTTACTCTGAAGTGTCTCCCAGAAGCAACTGCGACAAAATGGAAATAATGGGTTTCTCATATTTCTTCCCCCACAAAACAATTTAAGTAAGTTTAAAAAAATGTTACACAATCACACTGTGATTTTGAATTTCAGCATGATTTCACCTTCATCTCCAATTTTATCTGTAAAAAACATGTTCCAAAAGCATTATTTATAGTTGGCAATTTCTGTGCTGGGGGAACTTTTGAAAAACCAAATCAGAACTGAGATGAATCAGCAATTAAAGTGATTTCTGAGGTCTGTTCTGGAACTGTGGAGGAGAATTGAAGTGATGTATACATTACATGCTATTCCTATCCCTCTGCTTTTGGCTGAGGAAAGCTTACTATCAGATTCCCATTCCATTAAAACTTCTTTCATCAAAAATACAGATGTAGTGATAACAATTTTTACTAGTTTGTCTTGCTGAGTTGTCAAAAGCTATAGATTTGTTAATCTGCAAAATACTGAACTTCTGAATATCATCTGATTGAAACATGCATAGTCAGCTTTTCTCTCAGTATCTTTCTAAATGTTAAAAATCTTCAGTGTGAATGAGAAAATGAAGTTACATTCAGCTGTAATTTTTAATTTTTTTTTGCAGCTGACACCAAACCGTAAAACGCGCGTTGCAGTGTTCTGTCACAGAGCAGAACAGAACTATGCAGTGTTGTAGAGCTACCTTCCCTTGTACCTTCACATTTGTTTCAATATCTGGCTTTTTTTCCACCATTATATACTGGTGATACAATTTCTCTCAGCTGAATCAAGTATGTTACAAGAACCGCAACTTAACCAGTTATAACTTTATATATAAACTTATTATATAGCTTAACCAGTTATACCTGGTTTCTAATTTAAATTTTATATGTTTAAGAGAAACTTATAATTTCAGTCCTCAGGACTGAAAACCTTAAATTTGTTTTTCTTCTGAGACCATTTACTCTGTATTTTTCAAACTGATCTACAACAGCAGTCTGTAGTAACTTCTGGGTGAATTGTACTGCGGTTTTAACTTTCCATGCCTCACAGAAAGCCAGAGTATGATGTGCACACTCATGTCAGCATGTTTTGTATCTTTTACAGGAGTAGTTGAATGTATGGCAGCTGGCACTGTTATCCTGGCTCACAATTCTGGAGGTCCCAAATTAGATATTGTGATACCCTATGAAGGACATACTACTGGCTTCCTAGCAGAAAACAAGGACAATTATGCCGAGATGATGGCTTATATCCTTTCTTTGTCTCCTGAAAAAAGGTTAGAGATCAGACAAAATGCTCGTCGCTCTGTGCATAGGTTTTCTGACCAGCATTTTGAAGAGACGTTCCTGTTATCTGTGGAGCCATTATTTAAATAAATGTATATAAATAAAAAGGTGTATGAATAAAATTAACTTTTTATATTTGACTATGTGTCACCTATAAATGTATCTAATCTATGATCCCTTGGTCCCGTTCAATAAAGAGATTTTTTTCTTTCTGTCAGGGTATCTGCTTTATGTAATAGAGATTCTTCTACTGGGAAAAAAACACTCCTGAAAATTTTCTGTGTTGACTATGTGACGGTGTGGTGCACTGTAAAACCCTCTGGATTCACAGAACCATCATATTTCCTTGGTAACAGAACTACATCTGGAAGTTCTTTTATTTATTGAATACTTTCAGTCTCCACCCATTTAATGACTTTTCACCCATAGTCACACTTTTTAAAGGCAACGCTTTTGTTTGATAGCTTTTTTTACCCGAGATTTTGTTTCTAGAGTCTGCAGCACATTTTCAAATTGCTGTCCCCCGTTGTGTGGCAAAATCCTATTATGTGGGATTTTAATTGTGGTTCTGGATATTTCGTTACCTACAGTGATTCCTTTAAGTTAATGATATGGTGGTTTTGCTAGCTTGTTTTTTAATAGTGTAATAATTGCACTTGCCCATGATACTTACGTTAGCTATTTCCTCATGCCCTTTCACAGTATGACAGCTTAATGGTATTTTTCCCACTCTACTCTCCTGAAATGTTTTCTGTTCTGTTCTAGGGAATAGAAGGGTCTAGATTCAAGGGCATAAGTAAATGCTGTACAAACATGAACATTAAAGCCCTAAACTACTGCTTATTATAAACCAGAACGCTGAACAAAATGTTCAAAAATTGGACACCTGCTTTTGTATCAAAAGTGGAAAAACATATAGTTCTTTTTTGAGCCATCGAAGCGGTATTTAATACTTTAGCAAACTCAGAGAAGTGAAAAACTTCAACTTACCAGATGTCTGCTGCAAATACAATACAGCAAAGAGGAAACTGTCTCAGAGGCTCCTGGAGCGTGTGGAAGGTGACTTCCTGACACAGTGGGTGAGGGGCCCAGCTGGGAAAGGCACCCGCTGGGCCTGTTGTTTGCAAACAGAGAAGGACTTGTGGGTGATGTGGTTGGAGGCCATCTCGGGCACAGTGATCATGAAACGACGACGAGGACTTTCAGGTTTTGGAGAAGTAAGGAAGGGGATCAGCAGAACTGCTACCTTGGATGTCCAGAGGGCTGGCTTTGGCCTGTTTAGGGTCCTGGTTGACAGAGTCCCTTGGGAGGCAGTCCTGAAGGGCAGAGGAGTCCAGGAAGGCTGGGCATTCTTCAAGAAGGAACTCTTAAAGGCACATGAGCAGGCCGGCCCCATGTGCCCAAAGACAAGCCAGTGAGGAAGAAGACGGGCCTGGCTGAACAGAGAGCTTTGGCTGGAACTGAGGAAAAAAAGGGTTTATGACTTTTGGAAGAAGGAGCAGGGAACTCAGGAGGGCTAGGAGATGAAATGAGGTTATGCAAAAAGAAGATTAGAAGGGCCAAAGCCCAACTAGAACTTAAACTGGCTACTGCCATAAAAGACAATAAAAAATGTTTTCATAAATACACTAGCAACAAAAGAAGGGCTAAGGAGAATCTCCATCCTTTATTGGATGTGGGGGAAACCATAGTGACAAAGGATGAGGAAAAGGCTGAGGTCCTTAATGCTGCTTTTGCCTCAGTCTCCAATAGTGAGACACTCTGGGTACCCAGCCCCCTGAGCTGGAAGGTGGGGGTGGGGAGCAGAATGAAGCCACCATAACTCAAGGTGAAATGGTACCTGCTATACCACCGAGGCACACATGAGTCTATGGGGCCAGGCGGGATCCACCGGAGAGAACTGAGGGAGCTGGCAGGAGTGCTCACCGAGCCGCTTTGTCACTAACCCTGGCTGACCAGGGAGGTCCCAGCTGGCTGGGGGCGCGTGAATGTGACACCTGTCTGCAAGAAGGGCCGAGGATCTGGATAACTACAGGCCTGTCAGCCTGACCCCGCTGCCAGGAAAGGTTATGGAGCAGGTCATCCTGTAAAACATCACATGGCATGTGCAGGAAAACCGGGGGATCAGGCCCAGCCAGCGTGGGGTTATGAAAGGCAGGTCCTGCTTGATGAATCTAGTCTTCTACGACAAAGTGACCTGCTTAGTGGATGAGGGAAAGGCTGTGGATGTTGTCTTCTTGGACTTTAGTAAAGCCTTTGACACCATTTCCCACAGCATTCTCCTGGAGAAACGGTCTGCTCATGGCTCAGGCAGGTGTACTCAGCACTGGGCAAAAAGCTGGCTGGAAGGCTGAGCCCAAAGAGTGGTGGTGAATGGACCAGCTGGTGGCTGGTCACAAGTGGTGTTCCCCAGGGCTCAGTACTGGGGCCAGTTCTGTTTAATATCTTTATCAGTGATCTGGACAAGGGGATCGAGTATGTACTCAGTAAGTTTGCAGATGATACCAAGGTTGGGGGGAGTGTTGACCTGCTGGAGGGCAGGCAGGCTCTGCAGAGGGATCTGGGCAGGCTGGACTGATGGGCCAAGGCCAATTGTATGAGGTTCCACAAGACTCAGTGCTGGGTCCTGCACTTGGGTCACAACAGCCCCAGGCAGCGCTACAGGCTTGGGGCAGAGCGGTTGGGAAGCTGCCTGGTGGGAAAGGGCCTGGGGGTGCTGGCTGACAGCTGGCTGGGCATGAGCCAGCAGTGTGCCCAGACAGCCAAGAAGGCCAGCAGTATCCTGGCTTGCATCAGGAACAGTGTGGCCAGCAGGGCAAGGGCAGTGAGCGTCCCCCTGTACTGGGCACTGGTGAGGCCGCACCTCGAATCCTGTGCTCAGTTTTGGGCCCCTCACTGCAAGACAGACACTGAGGTGCTGGAGCGTGTCCAGAGACGGGCCACGGAGCTGGGGAAGGGTCTGGAGCACAAGTCTGATGAGGAGCAGCTGAGGGAACTGGGGCTGTTCAGCCTGGGGAAAAGGAGGCTCAGGGGAGACCTTACTGCTCTCTACAGCTGCCTGAAAGGGGTGTGTGGTCTCTTCTCCCAGGTAACAAGGAAATGGCTTCAAGTTGTGCCAGGGGAGATTTAGATTGGATATGAGGAAAAATTTCTTCACTGAAAGGGTTGTCAAGCATTGGAACAGGCTGCCCAGGGAAGCAACTGAGTCACCATCCCTGCAGATATTTAAAAGATGTGTAAATGTGGTGCTTGGGGACATGGTTTAGTGATGGACTTGGCAGTGCTGGGTTAATGGTTGGGCTCAGTGACCTCAAAGTCTTTTCCAAACTAAATGAATCTATGATTCTATAAAAAAGCTACTGATAGAATGCGGTTTTCCCTCTATTTAAGTTTTATCTGGATTATATGAAATTTTTAATATGAAAAAATACAGTTAGAGGAACCTACTGTCCAATGTTTTATTAGGAAACGGGGAACACACAATTCTCATGGTTCTAATAAATGCTTTTACTTCTACTATAAAAAACTGCTGAGCAGTTGGTGGTACTATGTAGTACTGTGCAAATGAAACTATGGATTATAAAGCTGTATTAGCAGTACATGGAGATTATGAAAGGCTGTAAGAGCTTCTTTTATAACAAGAAGCTGATTGAGCTAGGGAAATATAATATACTGGTTAGGAAACTTTCTTACATGATACAAATACAGTTAAAGAGAGTATGTAATTAGGAATTTGCTCAAGGAAGTCTTGTCAGAGATGTCCCAGGTAGTTTAGAATAATAGATGAAAGTGCACTCCAGTCTGGATGAGGATTTTTCAACATTTAGACATATGACAATTAGCCTGATTTTCTTCCTTTTAAACAAAATAGTAACAACCTTCTATTAATTTTAATTGAGCATTTAGCACAGTTGAAAAGCAGTTGAATTACTTGGCATTTAATCTCATCTATCCTTAAATGTTGTTACTGATGTGGCTGAAATTTCAAGCAAGTTAAAGTTTTGAAACAGTTACTTTGCTGGTGTTCTATGTAGCTCTTGCTTCCTGCTTACTTTTTTCATTGTATGTGTCAGCACTAAATGACCCATGGTTATTTTCTAAATCATCATTAGATTTTCCAAGTAGTTTGTGAGGTAAACTCATCCTTTCTTCATCTGTTTGACCTTTATTTATTGAAAGGATGGGAGACTCCATGCTTCTCTCTGCTGGAGAAGCTGCCACTTTTTCCAGAGATTCCTCCAGCTCATGTCTGAGTTCATCTTCAGAATCTTCAAAATTTCTGTACAGTAAAAAAAAAGATAATTATATTAATTAAATACATCCTTGTTACAAGCCTTTCCCCTTTCAAGGTCTTTGAGATTTTTTTAAATACTTTATAAAGAATATACAAGCAACACACACAATATGAACTGTTTCTTCTTCCTCTGTAAGATTGTTTACCTGTATTTATAAGGTAAGAGAACAGGAGTTGCAAAGCCATGTTAATACTTCTGCATAACCTTTTTAATAACCATGTTGGTATGTGACCTACTAATTTACAGAATTAAAAATTAAATTAGCAGACTGTAAACCAAGTAAATTTTCTTCACTTGTGAATTTAAAAGAACAGAAGAAAAGCTTTAGGCAATGCAGCCTGTCATTTCATGAAAACGGTTGTATGCATTTTTTCTTCTAATGTGCTTGACTTACGTGTCTTCATCATCTGATCTTGGTTCAAGTCTGCCTTCATCAACAGCAACAGCAAAGTATGCTTCTGAATCATCTTCCTTGTTTTCTTTTGGAGGCAACATAGTTAATCTTTCTTCTGGAAAGGAAGAGAAACATTCCTTTATTTGTGTATTAGCTAACTATAAAAGTCTACATAAAGTAATAGCAAATATGTAAATGCTTGATTATTTTTTTTGGTTGTTGTTCAGATTACAACTATGTTAATACCATGCTTCTGTTGATCACACATTTTAGTTAGTGTTTTGTAACTTCTGCATAGTGAAACCTAATGTGTTTGTAGATCATAACCAAAGGACTATAAAAGAAAGAAAGATGATATAATGTTAGTATGTTTAAGTTCCCAATACAGGGATCTGCATTTTCAATGGAAAACTTAGGGGAATATTGTTTGAGAAAGACTGAAAATTACTGCTTGGATGTACCTATGGTTACCTAAAAATGCTCACTTTCGAAGACTGAAGGGCAACCTTAATCTGAAGGTGGGAGAACAATGCTAAGAGTTGTTCTAATATAAAGACTAAACCCTGCATGTGATCCAACAGAGATCTGTCAGTTTGGGTAATGCTGTACTCCACAACGTCAGCTTTAGTAGCAGGGCAGAATGGGGTATTGAGAGAGTGCCATATTTTAATAAATGTAACTAATAAAAGTAACAGCAATTAGAATACCTGTGTACTTATTCTTGCTTTGGCCTATGAACTGCTGACATCAGTGAAAAGTGGTCTGAATTTCATTTTGGTTTGGGGTTTGAGTTTGGGTTTTTTTTAATGTGTAAGCAATAAAGCTAGTCTTTGGAGAGAAATTTAGGTGGTACATTTAGCTGGTTTAGGCTTCAGGATGGGGCAGTTTTAAAAGAGCTTGTTATGCTCTAAGGAAACATCTATGTGAGGCAAAATTAGTAGGAGAATGCTGACTGCACAGCTGCAAATGAAAGACATTTCTCACAATCCATTAAAATTGTTGAAACTTGGTATGTGCAAGTTAGCTGGCTCAGAAGGCCTGTCATCCAATTATACATTCAGTAGATTGGCAATTGTGCATAAAACCACAATGTCCAGTTATATTTACAACATCTTTCTGTGGAAAATACTGTGGCTTTTTAGCAAACAACTTTGATGCAAAGAAAATGTCAATTTTAAAACAGTCTGTTACTTTAGGAAAGTGCACTGCAGTATGAGTTCAACTCAATTTCAGAATTTCAGTGTCTGCTGCATCAGCATGGACCATATTGTAAAGTAAGTCACCACTGTAGTTTAAGTCGCCATGCACTACAATTTACAGCTGTTGTACAGAAATACATTTATTTGCATAAATGCTTTCTACAGCATACGGTTCTTCAACCTCAACAGTTACAGGGGCTAAATCCAGGTTTGTGGTACCTGCCGACTTGCTGGCAGTAGTAGCTTACCTCTGTCTACCCAAGCAAATGAAAACACGACATATGAAAGTAATAGCCAGTAGGTAGGGCTTGCCCTTTTCCCAGCTATTGAAAACAGCAGCATCCTGAAAGAGGCCTTTCGCTGCCACAGGACAGAGCAGTGGATGCTGGGGCAGGCTGCCCATGTTTTTCTAGTTTGCCTAGTGCTTCAAAATGTTGGTTCTCATCACAGACCCTTTGCCAGTGGTAGAAGAAGTAATACACTAAAGAGAAACTTGCAGAGTTTACAGTAACAAACATCCTACCTATTTCTTCTTCAAGGCAGGTGAAGGAATCATTAGACAGTTCTGCTTTTGCTAAGATATTCAGGAGTGTCCCTGGCGGTGTTTGTTTCCACTGCTTCCTGTTTTCCGGGATGTCTTCAGGCAGATAAGCGTGGTCAGCTGAAGAACAGCAAGGTTCTCGGGTCACTAAAGCATGAGTGTAGCTTGGCACTGTCTTTTTTGCAGATTCAGACTTTCTAGTCTTGACACTGACTTCTTCCTTTTTGGTAATGCTGGCACCTGTATTTTTTTTCCTTTGTGGAATACTCATTAGTTTTCAGTAAGTATTTTATCTGATCAATACCGTAGAGAAAAAAATAGTTTGGACTATCTGTCAGATAAAATTTCTAACACCAGTTTTAATGCTCAAGTAACTGCTTTTTAAGCCTGGAATAGACAGGTGCAACTTTATTGAGCAGTCCTTGCTCTCAAACTTGTTGGCTTCTTCAGGCTGAAAAATCTTCAAAGAATTTCCTGTTTCTTTTGCACCCTAAGCTCTTTTATCTAAGCCAGAACGAACAAGAAGTGGCACATTAATAATATTCTGCTTTGTCATCGCTGTCTATGCAAACTCTTCAGGTTATTTCTGTGTATCTGGGGTGTTGGGAGCATGCTGGAATGCTGGAAGTCACTCCAGTGACTGCAGCAACCAGTCACTGGAGACAGCTGGCTGCCTGGGAACATATGCACTGTTACTGTAACAAACCCAGTGATTAGCCTCTTCTGAAATGGAGCATCACCACAGCCACACCTGTGTGAGCACGCACCTGTGCTTGTGACCCTGCAGCGACACTAGTGTGTGGGGTGAGAGACCAAAACCCCCCCACACCCTGGGATGTCGTTGGCAACTGACTTCTCTAGTTCTTGTTCATTAGCTCAAGGCCCAAGAAAGTGGTGATGGTTAGTTGCATAGACTGGTATTTTTAGCCATCGTTACCCAGGCCACAGAGTGATTCACAAAATGCAGCCCTCTTAACATGCATGAGCAGCACAACATGACTGCAATATTAGAGGGGAAAATGACAACTGCATTCTATGATTTAACACATACAATAACCTCAGTTATTATGAAGTCTTGCAATTAAAAGCCTGCCAGATCATGTGAACATTCTGGTATGGAATCGTTTTGGCAAAGATCTGTAAGTATTCTGGCTGAATTTTACCAGCTCCTTACTTTCACTGAAAACCAAAACTTTCTTACCAAGTTCGTTTTCAGCCATAGGAGGACATACAGATGTGACATCAACATCAGCTAAAAAATTCAGTAATGTCTGAGGTGCTCCAGCTTGCCAATATTTTCTTTCTTATCATCTATGTCATTGGACTCTAAGGGGAAGAAAAAGAGAAGGCAAAGCTATTATTATTTTTTTTAAAGTAGATTTCAGTGTGATTGTAACATTATGTGATATAAAAACAGAGCTCATCAGATAAACTTGCTCTAGCCTGGAGTTACTGAATGTACCTAACTCCTATGTAATTTTCAGGATTAATACTCAGCACTGCATTTCCCCAAGAAATACCTGTTTGGTATCCAGATACTTCTTCCAAAGCTCTGTCCATATGAGCTTCATAAACTTCCACCACTTTCTCCTTAAGATTCTTACCATCCACAAAAGTTAAAGTCTTACTGAGTTTATCTAGTACCTGAAAAAACAATAGCTTACTTTGGAAAGAGAAAACAAATATGGTACAATAACTAATCACTTCTTATTTTACTGTGTTTGTGAGCCATTCTCATGTATGCACGGGAAAACTATGTAACAAAAAGCGAAGCAGCAAAATTCAAAAGTCACATTGTGAGTTGTGTATCAGAGGGCTGCATGGAGCTCTGCAGAGGTGTGAAACAACAGAATGACAAAACAGTGCTTGATAAATTAAGAATATATATACCAGAAAGAAATTGTATTTTTGATGTTGCTGTTACAAATATTTTTAAAAATTCTAATATACTAACAAAAATCTTAATAGGTACCTGTTACATGTTGATCAGCCACAAATGTCATTTTAATAAATGAAATCACACATGTTTTCTGTAGTCTCACTTCCACTTTTTCTACATAACAACTGGTTCATCACAATGTTATTCTTGCTTTGTGATACAATACTAGTGAAAATAAACATAAATGTACTAAAACAATTCAAATCAAATTTGGCATTCTCAGACTAACTCAATTTTGAGGTGAGTTCTTCCCCTCAAGCCCAATTAAAAAAATTTAAATATCTGCACTCCTTTCATCTTTTACCATGTGAAGGATTGATCCATATATTATCCAATTTTCCTCTGAGTAATTATCTTCTTCAAGAAGGTCATATATATGCAATATGTCAACAAATCCTCAATAGGAAGCTTCATTATAACAAAGGTAGAGGATTATGGTAATGGAAACAAACCTTAGATACTGGAGCTACTGTCATGTTTCAGATTACTAATGTAAATGCTTTGAATATAACTACAACATACCTCTGCTTCTTGAATACTGTCTTCCTCAGGAACACATACATCTAAATTAATTTCAAACTTTACTCCTCCCTGAAGAAAATTATCACACTTCATTAATTCATTTTATTAAATAAAAACATTTAATTAAATGTACACAGTTTATATAGTACTACAAACTTGAAAGTTATTCTTCTATTGAAAATACATTTTATTTAACAATATTTTTCTTCTATTTAACAAAATCAAAGTTGAACAAATTGGAAAAAAATAGACTTCTCTAAATACAATTTATGGATATTTTCAAATGAAAAAAAAGTGGACTGCATCCACTTTTGATTTTAAGGAAAGGTGTCTTTAATAATCATTTAATTCAAATCGTTGCAATACACAGAGTTGGTTCTTACAGCTGGCTCTCAACCAGTATTAAAACTTGAATACTGTACTGCTTTCGTGCAATATTTCACAACAGACCTTGAGTCCACTTCATAATAATCTCAGAAACTTTCCTGATATCTTATGTGCATTTCCATTCAACTGCCATCCCCTTCTATAATTTAAAAAGCACTATAGAGAATAATTCTATAACAAAATGTTAAAAAATTAGCAGCCTGACTTGACTTCACTTAAACTATGAGCAAACATGAGTTCCCATACACTACTAATGCAGTTTGATATAAAGATGAGTAGGTAGAGATTGATTACTATCTGGGAATATCTAAAGGGAGTCTCCCTCAAATGATCTGAAAACCTCGGTTATTTTCTTAGGGATTCTATCTTCTCATATAAACTTTGCTAACAAACAGTTGACGAGCACTCTCAATTGACTCACAAATAACTTGATTTCCAGAGCTACTGTGATAACACAATCATTTGAAACATACAGACATAAGAAGAAAGTGGAAAAAATACAGAAATGAGGATGGTTACCTTTGGTTTATGTTTCTTTTCTAAGATTTGCTGGTCTTGACTATACTGGAGTCTGACTTGTTTAAAGTTTTTTTCCATGTCCTGGAAGGAGGAAAAACCCCAACTTTAAAACACACTCTGGAACCAGTTTATGTCTATACCCTGTAAAAAAAGACTTAAGTAGTAAATGTAGTCACTGATTTCCTTGTATATGTATCTGTAAGAATATTCCATTTGTTGCCTTATCTAGACTCTAATACTGAAAGACATTATAATTCTGGCTTATCTGGCAAATAGAAAAATGGGAAACCTAGCATAAACTGCAAACCTCTGATTTTTCAAAAACCTATGTTAGGAGGATACAGTACTGTGTCAAGAAAAAAGTAATACATCTTTTATTTTTTATGAGCAAGATGACTCATGCTGATTTCATTCTGGAAAACTTTGGAAGTTATGAAAGTCAAGATTATAATAGAAACCAATGCCTGCAGAAAGTATAGCCATGTTTCATAGTATCTTCTTTTCTGGTAGCACCTGAAAAATACCTAATTACTCCTTTTCATATTCCTTTATCCTATGTTAGAACCTGTCAGATAAAAGCAAAGTAAAGAGTTGTATGCTGCTCCTTCAGTGATCTGCTGCAAGTAGGGCACATCCTCAGCCTCAGATGAAACGACTACAATTCACAGATTTTACTTTTTTAAAACATATATACAGTTTCTCCAGTAGACTGAGTGCCCATGAACTAAGGTGACATCAAGCAGGTGCAAAATCTAGTGTTTCTTTTTCATTATCATGTGTTTCCCATTAAATCACAGGGAATATAATTTCTGTCCTATCATGGCTCTGGCTGCCTACAACCTACATCACATGATGTGTGAATTCATTTTAGTAAAAGCCAGATCCATGATCTGTGAAAACCACTGAATAGAATCCTACTAATATGGTCAGGTTTGGCCCAAGTTCCGGGTGCAATAGGGTAGCAGAATCTGTCACCAGTTTATGTGGCAGTCTCCCTCTTGCTACTGGACAGTGCAGGAAGTTCTACATCAAACAAAACAAAACAAAAAAAAATGAGGCAAATCCTGACTGAAGAATCCTAGTAGCTAGACCAGGGCTATTTTCCCTTCAGAATAGACTGGGAATTTTCACACTGAGATCAATTTGCATAAATTGAGGCATTCATTTCACTTGAAGAAAAGTGGACTTCTTTCTGTAGAACTCCATGTGGTCTGGAAAACTCATCCAGTGTTCACAATGTCAATATTGGGAAAGTGGAACAATTCTGAAACTTTCCAATTGCTGGAAACAATTCCAGCAGGTGTGTTGGTAGTGCTTGATGAGAAAGAAGTGAAGGAGTGCTGTAGCTGGAAAGCTTTGGCTCTGTCTCTTCCTCCCGCTTCTCCCAAATTTTTAAGTAAGGACTAAGGACTCCACATAAAACTGAATTCTAACTTCCCACACAGTGCTACTCTGGGCTGTCATGAATCGCTGTACCTTCGGTACAGAATTTTCATAAAAGACTTGCACTGTGAGTGGTTGCTTCTTTGCTTAGAAAGCAAGGAAAAGAAACACACAACAAAAATAAATTAAGTAAAAGTACATCCTAATATTTACAGATGAAACAGAATTACCAAAACAAGTCAGGGCTCCACCAAAGAAATTTTCCAGGTTATTCATGAAGGGAACCTAGGGAGACTTTTACATATGGTGCAAGCATCAGATAAGATTTAAGCTTTACCATTTTTCAGATTTGTCACAGAGAGTGAATCAAAGACCATGTGGGACTTGCATAAAAAATTCTATTTAGACTAGGAGATGATACTGATACCTGAAGTGATTCTTCTCCTGTTCCAGCTGTATCCTTGATTTCAGACTGGTCCTCAGCTTTTCCTTGCTTCACAACATAGGTTTTATCTTGTATTTTTTGATTCTCCTAGGGAACATTTTTATCAAATGTTAATTTCAATTTCTAATTATGTGTACTAACTTATAAAAGAAAGAGGAAGTATGACTGGGTGTATGTTTGAGCTTTGTTACCTGGAGTACTCCTGCTCTAAATCTGAATTCTTTTATATCACTGTGGTATTCTTCCCGAATCTTCTGCAATTGTTTCAGATACTCCTATTAAAGAACAGTAAGGTAGAACACATATATATTAGAAATACAGAAATAACACTAGCTAAACAGAATATTATATGGATATCAAACTGTGTATATATGAGAAAAAGGGATCCTTATCCTTTACTGCCAGCTTTAAAGATTGCCTGATACTTCCTCTTAGAGGACATTTTTGAGTTATAACTCAGACTAACCTTTTTGAAGTTTTGCAGACAGTTTCATGCTACCTTTTCTGCAGAGTTATATCTAAACCAGCTAATTCCAAGAATGACCTAAGGACTTGCTGAGTAATGATGCTAAGGTTGCAATCCAAATATAGAGGACTGGAAATTAGGAGGACAAAATATTATATAATATTTATTGTATTACAACCGGCTCCCCAAAATGAAACAAAACCTGGTAATCTTTTCTTGAAGAAGCTTCAACATTCCTATGCTTTGTAGCAAAAACTTCAAATTTGGCCAAAACATAGTTTTTATGTTAAGGACATCTCTGTACTGCTTATATGAGTTATCCCAATTTGCCCATGTTTCAAAAGGACAAATCTATAAAATTTAATTTTTTGGCATATTTAGGACAGACTTTGTGAAATTTAACAGCAAAAGTCTCTGAAGAATATGTCCATGACTGTGGATAACTGGCTAGCTGAAAAGGGTCACATAGACATAGTCCAGCTGGCTGGACAAAAATGCACATCGCTCTCAGCTTATCTGAAGTAAAGCAAAAATACACTGTCCTTGGCTGTTCTTGTTACACAATAACAGGAAGATTGCGGTGGGAAAAGAATGTTGCAGGTGGGAACAGATAACTACAGAAGAGAAACTAGGGGTGGGCTTGGTATTTAGGCAACTAACCAATAATGAGCTTAACTTTTGTAATATGTATGAGCTAATTATAACAAGGCATAAAAGGTGACTGTAAGGGACAATAAACGAAGTCTGCTGATCACTCATATTGAGCGACTGTGTCTTCCCTCCGTCGCGACAAATGGCGCCCGAACAGGGACCCTAGAGAGGGCTGAACCTGCGAGCCACGGTTCGACGGAGATTCGGGTACCGGTCCTGAAAGCAGCGCAGGAGGCGGAAGGGCACAGTCCCCGCGCCCGGGAGCACCTACAGAGGGTCCCGCCGGCCACGCGTCGCCGAAGTCTCGCAAAGGCTGCAACAGCGCTGACGAAGGTATGGAGAGACAAGCGACGTACGATTCGCTCATATGCTTTTTAGAAAAGCGGAGCGTTCAGGACATAGATTGTAAAAAGGCATTACCCGGGTTATTAGCGTATGGGATAGCGTCCGGGACCTCCGCGGCAGCGGCGAGCGGCGGCGCAGCCCGGCAGGCCCCGTCCCGGCCGCGGTTTCTCTCCAAGGCGGCACCCCCCCCCCCTTCCGATCGGCGCCATGGCGATGCAAGCGGCCAAGCGAGCTGACATCCGGCTGCCCCCAGAGGTCAATCGGATCCTTTATATTCGGAACCTGCCGTATGAAATCACAGCGGAGGAAATGTATGATATCTTTGGGAAATACGCACCTATTCGACAAATCAGAGTTGGAAACACTCCTGAAACAAGAGGAACAGCTTAAGCTTCTCAAGGGAAAATACGGAATTGATTACAAACCCACCAAAAAAACCAAACAAACAAAAAAGTGCTTCAGATGTCCCCTACAAGAAATGGGTTTCTGCCTTGAACTGGCAAACATCTCTGTGTTTAAAGAGAAGCCTTTTTGCCTTGATGGAGATAATTTATGCTGTATTCTGTATTTATGCTGTATTCTGAATGTGGAAATTGGTTGGGACTAGGAGGCTGGCTTAAAGGCATTTTGCAAACGGGATTATTATTTTTGATCATTATTGTAATAATAGTTTTTTGATCAAAACCAGCCAAAATTATTTGTAAGCATTAGGCATATCTGAAGAGAATGCCTTTATTTGAATCAGCAGTTAAGGTGTAGTTTAGTCTGATGCTGTGGTTTTATCTGCTTCTGGTGAATTTTTGAAGTGATGAAATCAGAGATACTAAGAGTTATGAGGTAATAAGGTAATAATCTAAGTAAGGGTGCTGTCTTTTATATCTACAAGTGCAATATGCTTTTATGTAGCAGAGAGAAACTTTGACAATAATGTTGCTTGAACGAGATGTGCATGTGACAACTTGGGAAAAGGGATATCACAACTGGAGTGCAACAGTGTTTCTATGTCTGGCAGAGTGAAATCTTTCAAGACCCGAGTTTAGACAGTCTAAAATAAATTGTTAGCATTCAGAAAACCCATCTTAAGCCTCTTTTGCTTACATAGTGTTATGGAAGTCAACTGCTATTGTAGAGAATTAATGATTTTTTAATACATATTAACGAATACTACTATTTTACCTTGAGGCAGTTGAGTGAGAAATACTCACGTGTAGCATTTGAGGGAATGTCAGCATAAATCGCACTTACAGTAAGACTGCATTTTTAATTACTGTACTCGTTAAGATTCGATGATGCCATAAGGCTAAGGCCTTATATCACAGATTGGTTCTGAACTAAAAGGTGTGTGCACATGTAGATATGCACATTTGTGTTATTTTCCTTAATTGGCTACAAAATAATATAATTAGGTTGGGGACTAGATCTTGGGAATTTGTCTATTATACTTCTGTTTGTTAAGGAACGTGCATAACACACAGCACCCATGTAGGCTTGGCTTGTGGCATAGTTGTCAAATTTAGCATAGACATTCAGACAGATAAGCAACGTACTCTTCTTGTGTGTATCACCTACAAGCCATTATGGCTTAGTGTGTAAATCTGTATGTAACTATTGAAAAATCCACTTATGAATGTATATAGCTTAGAACTAATTTTTTCCCTTTGTTAATTCTTTGATATCAATGAGGTATTCTTCAGAAAATGTAGGGACTGGTTGGTTGCATAAGGGCAGTTGTTATTTGGACAGAAAATTGTTAATGGTCAGGGATTTTCCACTAAAATATTTGCAAATATTCCTGGTCAAACATCAGTTTGGTTTCTTTTTGGGTTTTGAGCTTGCATTAGTCCATGTTCAGAACTGTAAAATTACCTTTGAATTTTTTAAACTTTTTATATCACTGGAACAGAAAGAGCATCTGAATTAAAGCTTCAAGCTAACTTTATTTTTCAAGTATTTCAGGAATTATACTTCTGAATTGAGATTTTATAAGTTGGCTGTGTATTTTCCTGTGTTAAAACGCTGTTATTGAAAATGGTCAACCAGGCCTATGTCGCCCAAAATAAAAACGGGGGAATTGTGGATAACTGGCTAGCTGAAAAGGGTCACATAGACATAGTCCAGCTGGCTGGACAAAAATGCACATCGCTCTCAGCTTATCTGAAGTAAAGCAAAATACACTGTCCTTGGCTGTTCTTGTTACACAGTAACAGGAAGATTTTGGTGGGAAAAGAATGTTGCAGGTGGGAACAGATAACTACAGAAGAGAAACTAGGGGCGGGCTTGGTATTTAGGCAACTAACCAATAATGAGCTTAACTTTTGTAATATGTATGAGCTAATTATAACAAGGCATAAAAGGTGACTGTAAGGGACAATAAACGAAGTCTGCTGATCACTCATATTGAGTGACTGTGTCTTCCCTCCGTTGCAACACATGACGAGTATGTTCTTATGCCAAAGTCTGACCATAATGTAAAAGTTGATATATTCATATTTATTCTGGAACCTTCTGATAACTCTAAGATAGAAGATTAAATGTATTTACATGTGTTCATTTAAGAGCGAAGCATCAGTTTGTTTTCTCTGTCACCCAAAATTAAACCAGAAAAGTATATTGTTTCTGTATAAAATGATCTCCAAAAGTTGTAACATACCAGGGAAGTAGTATGATCACATACTATTATATCACACTCTAAATGTCCTAGTACGACTTACGGACAATGAATATACATACATGAATAGTACATGTATCACTATTTTCTCTGTTTTGTAAATGTGAGGATCTATTGTCTTCCAACATTAGTTTGTTCAGTGATGTAACTCCTCTGATCTCAGTAGGTGAAATTAAGGCCATAGTTTATAAAATGATTATGAACATCAGCTTTTGTGCAAGTCTTAACCACTTTATGCAAGATGGAACCAGATGCAAACAGCTTATATTTTCCTAGTGGTTAGATGGAAAAGAATCAATTATTATGTAAAGAATACTACCATCAAGAAGTGTAAGAAGACAGCTTTAAGCAGCTCAGGAGGTGTCCTGGTTTCAACTGGGATAGAATTAATTTTCTTCCTAGTAGCAGGTACAGTGCTGTGTTTTGGATTTAGTATAAGAATAATGTTGATAACACACTGATGTTTTAGTCATTGTTAAGTAGTGCTTACTCTAAATCAAGGACTTTTCAAGTTTCCATGCTCTGCCAGTGAGCAAGTGCACAAGGAGCCAGGAGGGAGCAGAGCGAGGACAGATGACGCAAACTAGCCAAAGGGATATTCCATACCATAGAACATCAGAGGGTTGTGCTGCCATCCAGAGGGACCTCAACAGGCTGGAGAAATGGGATGACAACTTCAGTGGAGTTCAACAACAGTGTAAAGTCCTACACTGCACCAGTACATGCTGGGGACTACCCAGCTGGAAACCAGCTTGGCAGAAAAGCACCTGGGGGTCCTGGTGGACACCAAGTCGACCATTAGCATGCCCTTGCTGCAAAGAAGGTGAATGGTATTCTGTCCTGCATTAGACAAAGCATTCCCAGAAAGTCAAGGGGATGATCCTTCCGCTCTGCTCAGCAGTGGTGAGGACACTCCTGGAGTGCAGTGTCCAATTCTGAGCTCCCCAGTGCAAGAGAAACATGAACATACTAGAGAAAGTCCAACAAAGGACCACAAAAATGATTAAGGGACTGGAGCACTTCTCATATAGGGAAAGGCTGAAAGAGCTCAGACTGTTTAGCCTAGAGAAGGCTCAGATGGGATCTTATCAAGATACCTGAAGAGTGGGTGCAAAGACAGCGGAGCCAGGCTCTTTCCAGTGGTGCCCAGTGACAGGACCAGAGGCAATGGGTACAAACTGAAACACAGGAGGAAACACTTTTTCACTGTGAGGGTAACCGAGCACTGGCACAGGTTGCCCAGAGAGGTTGTAGAGTCCCTATCTTTAGAGATACTAAGAAGTTGTCTGGACATGATCCTGGGCAACCAGCTCTAGAGGACCCTGCTTGAGCAGGGGTGCGGATGAGATAACATCCTGAGGTCCCTTCCAACCTCAAACATTCTGTGATTCTATGAATTCTGAAGCAACACGTTCAAAGTATGACCCTGCAACTCTGCAAACCATTTGCTTCATTTGGATGCTGAAAGAATGTGGGAGCTTTCCCAGTGTTAATATCAGAGTATGTCGCATAGATGAAAACACTGTGGACAAAATTCTGCCTTTGATTACAGCAGTGCACAATGAAAGGAAACTTAACCTTCCTAACTTCATCCACCTGGATTTGCATTGGATACACATAAATGTAACTATGAGGAAAACTAAGTCCTATATTCTGCACAGGACCAGTATTATCCATTGGTAGTGTAAGTGATTGCTTGATGGGTGCAGCTCTGGGAACTCCACATTCCCTACCGTCAGTTAATCTACCATAACTGCAATGTGCAATTACTGCTGGGAACTCCCAGATCCTAAATGTGCTTTGCTCTGTGTTCACCAGCACCCAAGGCAGTACTACATGCTCTTGAAGATAAATACAAAGGTATGAAGTGATGCCAAGTAAAAGGCTGGACACAGTATACAGCTGATATCCAGCCTAAGGAAAGAAGGAGGTGGAAAATGAGTGAGGGACACAAGTGGTTGTGAAGAACAGGGGCTTTCTGCTGTAGGGTTTGATCCCAGATTGTTGTACTAAGTATCTGAGACAAGGGCAGTGGGTCCTAGTGGTTTTGCCTGTGAATGGGCTCTCAGAAGGACTGAGGTAAGAGGTTCAGTGTATTTGCTTCTATAGCAAAAATGCAAACACAGAGTTTATTTGCCTTTGTGCAAATAGAAATGCAAAGCATGCCTCATTTTTTTTGTTACAAAGAACCATACTGAAGCTGACTAAATTCAGTGTTTCCCACTTAGACTTTCTGAAACACCTCTTCTGAGGCTTCAGGAGTGCTTAACTGTCTCTACTGACTTGGTGTAGGCATTAAGCTACATTTAATATGTCTTAATGAAGCCTTTCAAAGGGTCTTTTCTAAGAGCAAAAATTTGGCTTCTGAAGATGATTAAACATTACAAAAACACAGATACACAGTACCTGAAAAATAGGCTGTTGCCCTCTTGAAGTAGGTTTCCATTCATTTCTTTGAAATAATTCTTTTTTCTTGACAGGCAGCACCATTCCAGATTCTGGAGAAACTAGGTCCTGTACTCTCCTTTTCTGAAGTTTATATGCTTTTTAAAACCAAAACATTAAAAGGCTACATTCTGTGCATTGCAAACCACAGTACAATGCATGTACCTAACACTGACAGGCTGGGCTAACAAACACTCCTTACATCCCTTCATCATCATCACCATCATCACCATATTTCACATTTCCTAGGCACTCTGCCTTTCATTCTTAGAATGACATCCTTTTGAAAACTTTATGATTTGTCACACTCGTGTAAAGTGGATTTCACTGATTAGTTTTGCAAAGCACACTGAATAAAAGGGAAACCTCTATATCAGAATGCTGATTTCATGCTAGTACCAATAACAGAAAAAAGAAGGTCTGATTGTTAGGCTCAGATTTCATTGGAGGCTAGGTGTCTACCTGCTTAGGCATTCCCTTTTGTAAATCTAGCCCTCGGTATTCTACAAATTGCTAGACAATGTTGTAGCACCTGTGAAATCTGGAAAGAAGGGCTGAAAAGTGAAAAATTTACCTTATCGGTTTCCCATGCAGGAGAATACAAGTACACACCACTCCAGTCTGGTTAGTCAGTATTTAGCAAATACCTTAGCTGCAATAACCAATAGTAATGTCCTTGCTAGGACTAAGTAGTTTCTAAGTTGAGTTTTAAATATTTCCCGAGTAATGACTGTGAGACTATCATGTCTGGGAGATAAAATATATGAAAATTATGAGTATATGACCATAGATATATTTTAAATGCTTAAGTGATATGGTGTTCAGGTGCCTCTGTCCAAATTGCATGAGTCCTGAAGGCAGGTAATCTCACTGGAAGTAACTTCCAAAATAACATGGGTTCTTAAACTACAAAGTACTTTTCTCGAGGAAAAAAAAAATGTTCATAGTGCAGTTAAGTAACTACATATGTTTATTTTCACAAATCTGTTTAAATTAATACTTCCAAAGACAAATTTAAGGCATAATTATGATATACTAAATAATATAGAATTAGGAAAAAGTTATGCTGATAGAAACATGTTCAGCATTTCATACAGAGATACCATTTAGTCTCATTCATGTTTTCTAAGAATGCGCCTATGTAATCTGATCTATCAATGAGCACTAAATCCACACAGATTTCATTGTCTCTCACAACTGAATCTAACTTATAATATTTTGTAAAATACATTTTTATTATTTTTTAAAATACCATGGAGCACATTTTGCAAGATTTTTACACATAGCTTGGAAAAATTAAGTAAGGATGTTTTTCATGTGATGGACCTAAACTGCATCTAGACCAAAGCCTCTCAGTTTTGTAAATTCCATTCTTAAAAGAATTAAGACTAATGTTTCAGCACTTTCCTGTGGCAGCTTTTCTAGCTGAATGTTACTAATGAGCTGGACTTAAAGTTGTCTTTCCCTAAACAGGACAGTGATGCACTGCCTGGGGTGAATGTTTCTG